>NC_041393.1:64953349-64954543 GCF_002162155.2 Triticum dicoccoides
ATGGGTCATAGGGGAGAGGCAAGGCAGGCCACGAGGAGGTGGCGCGCGCCCCCATGGGAGTCCGAATTGGACAAGGGGAGGAGGTGCGGCCCCCTTTTCTTCTCCCTCTCCCTCTCCTTCCTAATTTACCCCTCCGTTAGAAGGAAGGTGTGCGACTAGGACTAGGAGTCCTAGTAGTACTCCCCCCATGGTGCGTGCCCTAGGGCCGGCCTCCTCCCCTCTCCCTCCTTTATATACGGGGGCCGGGAGGCACCTCTAGGAACATAAATTGATTCTTAGCCCTGTGCGGTGCCCCACTCCATCGTTTACTGCTTTGATCATATTGTTGTATTGCTTAGGCGAAGCCCTGTGCATATCACATCACCATCACCGTCACCACTCCTTCGTGCTAACGGAACTCATGTAGACCTTCGATCCTCTGCTGGATCAAGAGTTCGAGGGACGTCATCGAGCTGAACGTGTGTAGAACTTGGAGGTATCGTACATTCGGTGCTTGATCGGTTGAATTGAGAAGACGTTCGACTACATCAACCGCGTTAAGCTAACACTTCCGCTTTCGGTCTATGAGGGTACGTGGACACACTCTCCCCCTCTGGTTGCTATGCATCTTCTAGATAGATCTTGCGTGAGCGTAGTTTTTTTTTTGAAATTGCATGCTATGTTTCCCAACAATTTGTTATGACGTTACTAGGGGTATAGTGGTGGCGTTGGAAAAGAGGGTAGAGTTGGCGGTATATGAGATCAACAATTTGTACCAAGCGTAATATAGTGTTGTCCTGGAATAGCATGGAACGCTATTACTATTATATTTACTTGTGGCGTGTTGTTGGTTCCAACGCCAGTATTGTTATTTTGTCAATGCCAACATTCTTATATTATTATTTTTTGGTATATTCTCTTTTATAGTATATTATAGTTTACTTTTATTAAATTTTTATTATTGTAAACAGAAATAATGACATTTTTAAAAAATAAGTACTTTGAGACTTTAAATTTCTTTTTAGTTTAAGACTTGAAATATATAGTTTTGAGCCTTCAAATATGTAGTTTGACACTTCCAAATTTTTTATTTTTTATTTTTTTATGTGGTATCTTTTTATAGTATATTATAGTTTACTTTTATTAAATTTTTATTATTTTAAATATAAATAATGACATTTTTTAAAATATGTATTTTGAGACTTGAAATTGTTT
>NC_041393.1:64954846-64957994 GCF_002162155.2 Triticum dicoccoides
TTTTAATTTTTAGTTTTTATGTGGAGATATTTTTTATAGTATATTATAGTTTACTTTTATTAAATTTTATTATTTTAAATATAAATAATGACATTTTTAAAATATGTACTTTGAGACTTTAAATTACTTTTTTTCCTTTTTAGTTTAAGACTTGAAATATATAGTTTTGAGCTTTCAAATATGTAGTTTGACACTTTCAATTTTTTTTTCTTTTTAGTTTTTCATGTGGTGATCTTTTTATAGTACATTATAGTTTAATTTTATTAAATTTCTATTATTTTAAATATAAATAATGACATTTCATAAATAATGATCTTTTTTTCTTATTGGGCTAGCCCAAATAGGATTAGGATGCGATGGGGGTCAAAACCAATGGGGACAACGGCCCCCTCGACCCACATACTCCCACTCTCCGCCCTGCTGTGTTTCCGTTCCCCTTTCTCTCCCTCTCTCTCGTCGCCCGTCGTGGCCGCTTCGATTCCGGCCGATTCCGGCGATTGCCGCCATTCTCGGGTCCCTAGGTGCACATCTGAGCCTCCCACTCTCATCTGGTCCATTTGGATTTTTTAATTAGAGGTGTGTTTCGCATTTCCTATGCTAGGGTTTCGGCGACGGCAGCAGGCAACGACGATGGCGACGTAGTAGACTGTAGGCGACCCTTGGCTCCAACCCAGGTGAGCATATCACCGCTCCCTCTTTTGTTGTAGGTCACTGCCACTTTCAATCAAATTAAGGTGTTACTAGCTGTAGAAATTGGAAGTGCAATCTGTCAATCAAATTATGGTGTTTGAGTTGCTATTGCTGTTGTCAATTGGAAATTGGAAGTGCAATCTGTCAATTTTGAAGTCATCATCTTTGGAGGCATCTAAATTCTGAAACAAAGTGTTTGAGTTGCTGTTGTAATCCATAACAAAGTGTTTGAGTTGCTGTTGTGTACTACATCAATGAACATATGACAGTGGCAGTGACATTTTGTATCTGCATTTTGCATCAATGATAGTGGCCTAATGCTAAATATGTATCTTGTTCATTATATGATAGTGGTAGTGGCATTTTGTATCTGAATTTTTGATGTCTGCTAGAACTACGTTGGTATTTCCCCCAAAGAGGAAGGGATGATGCAGTATAGCGACAGTAGGTATTTCCCTCAGTGATGAGACCAAGGTTATCGAAACAGTAGGAGAACCTCCTCACACCACGTAAACATCACCTGCACACAAATAACAAGTACTCGCAACCCGACGTGTTAAAGGGGTTGTCAATCCCTTTCGGGTACGACGCCTAAAAATAGGCAAATAACGTGAGGTAAAAGTGGTAGATATGATAAATAGACCGCGAAACAAATAAATTGCAGCAAGGTATTTTTGTATTTTTGGTTTAATAGATCTAAAAATAAATGCAAGGGGAAATAGATTGCAAAGGCAAATATGATGAAAAGAGACCCGGGGCCGTAGGTTTCACTAGTGGCTTCTCTCGAGAAAAATAGCAAACAGTGGGAAAACAATTACTGTTGGGTAATTGATAGAACTTGAAATAATCATGACAATATTGAGGCAATGATCATTATATAGGCATCACGCCCAACATTAGTAGACCAACTCCTGCCTGCATCTACTACTATTACTCCACACATCGACCGCTATCCAGCATGCATCTAGTGTATTAAGTTCATGGGACAATAGAGTAATGCAATAAGAACGATGACATGATGTAGACGAGATCCGTTTATCTATGGGGGAGACATACATGTCATCTTGTTATCCTTATTAGCAACGATACATACGTGTCAGTTCCCCTTCTATCACTGGGATCAAGCACCGTAAGATCGAACCCTCTACAAAGAACCTCTTCCCATCGCAAGATAAATAGATCAAGTTGGCCAAACAAAACCCAAATGTCAGAGAAGAAATATGAGGCTATAAGCAATCATGCATATAAGAGATCAAAGAAGACTCAAATAACTTTCATGGACAAAAACATAGATATGATCATAAACTCAAAGTTCATCGGATCCCAACAAACACACCGCAAAAAGACTTACATCATATGGATCTGCAAGAGACCATTGTATTGATAATCAAAAGAGAGAGAGAGAGTGAGAGAGAGAGGAAGCCATCTAGCTACTAACTATGGACCCGTAGGTCTACAAAGAACTACTCACGCATCATTGGAGAGGCACCAATGGAAGTGGTGAAGCCTCCATGACGGTGTCTAGATTGGATCTGGTGGTTCTGGACTCTGCGGCTGCTGGAATTGATTTTCGTCGACTCCCCTAGGGTTTCTGGAATATTGGGGTATTTATAGAGCAAAGAGGCGGTTTAGGGGGCTCCCGAGGTGGGCACAACCCACCAGGGCACGCCTGGGCCTCCTGGCGCGCCCTGGTGGGTGCTTCTCCCCTCAAGCCACCCCCAGGAGCTTCCTTGGCCCACTGGATGTCTTCTAGCCAAAAAAATCCTCCAGGAGTTTCGTTGCGTTTGGACTCCGTTTGATATTGATTTCCTGCGATGTAAAAAACATGCAGAAAACAACAACTGGCACTAGGCACTATGTCAATAGGTTAGTACCAAAAAATGATATAAAATGACAATAAAAGGATTGTAAAACATCCAAGAATGATAATATAACAGCATGGACAATCAAAACACTACAAAAAACACATCCGTGACATTTTGGGTCGAACGAATTTTTCCCTGTCATACTTATGACACTTCTATGACGATAATTGTGACAAAACCCGGTATCATCATAGATGTGGTGGGCTCGTACTTCTTTGACAAAAAATCATGACAGAAAATGGGCTTTTCGTCCTGGGCGGGCCGAAGACGCAGTTGCGTGACATTCTTTGGGTCGTCCACGACGGAAAAAACCGTGGTAGAAGCGAGGGCGAGGAAAATTTCGGAGAGTTCCCGGTTACGGTGGGTGGTAGGGGGCCGAGCGATGCGCGTTTCTCTCGTATCGTACGCGCGTGGGTGCGAGGTGTTGGGCTCTAACTGAACCCGTGCGAGGCGTCGCCTAACTGCACCCAAGCGATTGCACTGCAGGCTACGCGTTACTGAACCCGAGCGATTGAGCGATTCCTTCGCTACTGCTACTAACTGAAGCCGATCAATGCTGCCTCTGGATGAACAGTGAGCGTTGCTGGGGGGGG
>NC_041393.1:64958281-65004410 GCF_002162155.2 Triticum dicoccoides
ATGAACAGGACCCCCGTTTCGACCATAGCGCTCCAACACAGGTCCGTTTCCTCCATTTTGCAGTACGCCACACCCCTCCCGATCAACAAGACCTTGTTTATATCGTAGGAGATCCAACACAAGTCCGTTTCATTCGTTTTGTGGTACGCCGGACCCCTCCCGATGAACAGGATCCCGTTTCGAACGTGGCCGGTCGAACACAAGGCCGTTTCCTCTGTTGTGCGCTACGCCAGGCCTCATTTCCATCGGCAGTTCCGTCCAAGCCCTCCTGATGAACACGACGACGCATTCCGTTCCGACCCAGTTGGATCCCCATGAACACGACGATGATGCAGTTTCTCTGTTCCGACCCAGCCATGTACGTGAGCACTGGCCATACGTATGCTCGAGTAGGCGTTCGAGACCCCGCCCGTATGTACGTATGTGGCCGTATTTTCTTTCTTGCACACTGTCCACTGTACGTACGTGTACATGCTACGTGCGTGCCTCTACATCGACCAGTATGTACGTACATGTTCGCGACCAGAATGACAACGCTACGTACACTTCGACCAGGTGGGTCCTGACTATCAGGCACTTCCTTGCGTGCAAAGATGTAGTTGGTGGGTCCCAGCAGTCAGGGGGGCAAATCATTTTTTTTGCATGGACGCACTTCCTTGCGTGCGAAGATGTAGCTGGTGGGTCCAACAGTCAGGGGGGAAATGTTTTTTTCGTGAAATACAGTGGCCCGTATGGTGGGTCCCTGCTGTGAGGTGGAGGAATAATTATTTTGCGTGTAATAAGGAGCCAATTCCTTGCGACTGCCCTGGACCCAGTTGTCAGCCTATCAACATACAATACTCTTCTGATGGAAGTCATTCCTTGACCACGTTAACCACGCCGCGTCGAGAGCACCAAGGTGGTGGACGACGGCGAGGCCTAGGAAGGGGACGACGCAGAGCTGGGGAAGACGCGGCAGTGGATGCCCACGCGGAGAGGAGTACGAGGGTTCACTGGTTCGGCTGCGGTGTGAGGCTGCCGTCGCCGTAGAATAACAGGGGGTGTGGGTGAGTGGAGGGATGGCCTAGCCAGCAGTGGGAGTAGTAGGGGGCGGTGAGGCCTCCACGACATTACAATCGGACATGGGAGGCAGGAGCAGGCGACACGATTGGCGTTGCTTTGGGCGGCTGGAGCAAGAAGACCAGAGGTTGAAGAAGCATGACGGCCGTTGGATGGACATCATACGGTTACTGTAGCTAGAATCATTTATATTGACTAAGTTGACAAAGCCCTTGGTACGCGTCAACTTAGTAGGCCCACAGGTCAGCTTCCAAAACAGTGCGCCCCAGATGTCAGGGGGGGAATCATTTTTTGGGCGGGTGAAGCTAGAATATCCGAGATTGAAGAAGAAGCACGGCATCCGTTGGATGGACATCCAACGACCACCGCTGCTAGAACCGTGTGTTGACTATAAGTTGACAAAGCCTTGCATACGCATCATCTCTTTTTTTTGAGGGGACGCATCAACTTAGCAAGGCCACAAGTGTGTGGCAGAGAACTTATAGCCCATTTGAGATTTGTAAGAATGTGCAGCCCATTTTTGAATTCTAATGGAATTTACTACAACCCATTTACAGTTTGTTAAAAGTACAACCCATTTCAACCAACCATTCAAAACAGAATTCAATAAAATTTCCCACATTTTGATGGGATCCGAAATATTTTTATCCCGAAATTTCTATTCAGATTAAATACAATTTCAATATAAATTTATATTACGTAAAAATCCAACAAAACATTGCGCGCGCAACAATTAATGAAATTAAAAATTTCAATATCCAAAAATAATATTTTATAAAGTAATTACGTGTTTGGTGCATTTTTTATAGTTACTGCCCAGTTTTTATAATTACATCCCATTTATTATTTCTTAAAGCCAATTTTCTTGTTAAGCCTAATGCATCCCTCCTAGGAAAGATTTGCAGCCTGATACATCTCCAACGTATCTATAATTTATGAAGCATTCATGCTATTTTATTATCTGTTTTGAATGGTTATGGGCTTTATTATACACTTTTATATTACTTTTGGGACTAACCTATTAACCGGAGGCCCAGCCCATATTGCTGTTTTATTGCATGTTTCAGTATTTCGAGGAAAAGGAATATCAGACGGAGTCAAAACGGAACGAAATTAACTGGAGAAATTATTTTTGGAAGGAAACCCACCTGATGGACTTGGACTCCACGTCAGAAGATACGGGAGGTGCTCACGAGGGTGGGGGGCATGCCCACCCCCTAGGGCGCGCCCCCTGCCTCATGGGGCCCCCGCAGCTCCACCGACGTACTCCTTTCACCCATATATACCTATGTACCCTAAAACTTCCAGAAGAGAAGATAGATCGGGAGTTCTGCTGCCGCAAGCCTCTATAGCCACCAAAAACCTCTCGAGAGCCCTTCCCGGCACCCTGCCGGAGGGGGATCCTTCACCGGTGGCCATCTTCATCATCCCGGCGCTCTCCATGACAAGGAGGGAGTATTTCACCCTCGGGGCTGAGGGTATGTACCAGTAGCTATGTGTTTGATCTCTCTCTCTCTCTCTCTCTCTCTCTCTCTCTCTCTCTCTCGTGTTCTCTCTCGTGTTCCCTCTATGGCACGATCTTGATGTATCTCGAGCTTTGCTATTGTAGTTGGATCTTATGATATTTCTCCCACTCTACTCTCTTGTGATGAATTGAGTTTCCCCTTTGAAGTTATCTTATTGGATTGAGTCTTTTATGAGAACACTTGATGTATGTCTTGGTGATCAACTTGCGGGTTCGTGACATTGGGAACCTATGCATAGGGGTTGGCACACGTTCTTGACTCTCCGGTAGAAACTTTGGGGCACTCTTTGAAGTACTTTTATGTTGGTTGGATGAATCTGAGATTGTGTGATGCATATCGTATAATCATGCCCACAGATACTTGAGGTGACAATGGAGTATCTAGGTGACATTAGGGTTTTGGTTGATTTGTGTCTTAAGGTGTTATTCTAGTACGAACTCTTTTATACATCGATCCGAAAGAATAACTTTGAGGTGGTTTCGTACCCTACCATAATCTCTACGTTTGTTCTCTGCTATTAGTGGCTTTGGAGTAACTCTTTGTTGCATGTTGAGGGCTTGTTATATGATCTATCTATGTTATTATTGTTGAGAGAACTTGCACTAGTGAAAGTATGAACCATAGGCCTTGTTTCCTATCATTGAAATACCGTTTACGCTCACTTTTATCACTCGCTACCTTGCTGTTTTTATTATTTCAGATTGCAAAAACCTTTATCTACCATCCATATTGCACTTGTATCACCATCTCTTCGCCGAACTAGTGCACCTATACAATTTGCCATTGTATTGGGTGTGTTGGGGACACAAGAGACTCTTTGTTATTTGGTTGCAGGGTTGTTTGAGAGAGACCATCTTCATCCTACGCCTCCTACGGATTGATAAACCTTAGGTCATCCACTTGAGGGAAATTTGCTACTGTCCTACAAACCTGTGCACTTGTAGGCCCAACAACATCTACAAGAAGAAGGTTGTGTAGTAGACATCAAGCTCTTTTCTGGCGCCGTTGCCGGGTAGGTTAGCGCTTGAAGGTATATCTTTACATCTTGTAATCGAATCTTTTTGTTTCTTGTTTTATCACTAGTTTAGTTTATAAAAGAAAACTACAAAAAATGGAGTTAAGTTTGTCTCATACGCTTCATCTTTTTAATATCTTTCGTGAGTATGATGGAAAGGAAAATTGTGCTCAAGTGCTAGAAGAAGAATTACATAGAATGCTTGGCATGAAATATGTGAATGATGAGCATGATTGCAATGTTGTTAGTATGAATTCCTTGAATATCCATGATGCTAATGATATGCAAAGCCACAAGCTTGGGGAAGCTATGTTTGATGATTATGATATTTTTTGTCCCCCAAGTTTTGATGAGAATATTTAGTATGATGAAAGCATGCCTCCTATTTATGATGATTATATTGATGAAAGTGGGTTTGGAAGAGTGTCAACTTTAGGAAGTAGTGATCCCACTATTTTGGAGGATGTTGAATCTTATTGTGATGAACATGAAAGTGGATTTGGAAGAGTGTCAACTTTATTTAGTGATGACTCCACTATTTCGGAAGAGGTTTCAATTGATTATGAGAAAAAAGTTGCTATCTGTGATGATTATTGTGATGAATTGTATGCTATTAGGAATAATGATAACCATGAAACTTGTCATCATGATTTTAGTTTTCAATTGGATTATGCCTCGCATGATAATTATTTTGTTGAGTTTGCTCCCACTACTCTTCATGAGAAGACATTTGCTTATGTGGAGAATAGTAAATTTTCTATGCTTGTAGATCATGAAAAGAATGCTTTAGGTGCTAGTTATATTGTTGAATTCATTCATGATGCTACTGAAAATTATTATGAGGGAGGAACATATGCTTGTAGGAATTGCAATAATATCAAGTTTTCTCTCTATGTGTTAAATTTTTTGAAGCTATGCTTGTTGCGCCATCCTTTGCTAGTTGATTATTGTTCCCATAAGTTGTTTTCTCACAAAATCCCTATGCATAGGAAGTGGGTTAGGCTTAAATGTGCTAGTCATATGCTTCATGATGCTCCCGTTAAGTTTCAATTCATATCTTTTATGTGAGCATCATTGCCATCATCATGCCTAGCTAGAAAGGCATTAAAGAAAAGCGCTTGTTGGGAGACAACCCAATATTTATCCTTAATGTTTTTGTGTGTCCACATGATTATGCTACTGTAGTAATCATGTTTTATAGCTTTTGTTTCAATAAAGTGCCAAGTAGAATCTTTGGGAAGACTTGGGTGAAGTTTATGTGATCTTGCTGTAGAAAACAGAAACTTTTGCGCTCACGAGATTAGCTGCTATTTTTTACTGGAGAGTGATTTTAGCTTGATTCTTTTTGAAGATGATTAATATACAAATTACTCAGGTCCAGAAATTTATTTCATAATTTTAAGGTTCCATAAGTATACGTTTGATACAGATTACTACAGACTGTTCTGTTTTTGACAGATTCTGTTTTCTATGTGTTGTTTGCTTATTTTGATGAATCTATGAGTAGTATCGGAGGGTATGAACCATAGAGAAGTTAGAATACAGTAGATATTACACAAATATGAATTTATAATTAGTTCATTACAGTACCTAAATGGTGGTTTTATTTTCTAATACTAACGGAGCTTACGAGTTTTGTTTTGAGTTTTGTGTGGTTGAGGTTTTCAAGTTTTGGGTAGAGATTCGATGGACTATGGAATAAGGATTGGAAAGAGCCTAAGATTGGGGATGCCCAATACACCCCAAGGTAATATTCAAGGACAACCAAGAGCCTAAGCTTGGGGATGCCCCGGAAGGCATCCCCTCTTTCGTCTTCGTTCATCGGTAACTTTACTTGGAGCTACATTTTTATTCGCCACATGATATGTGTTTTGCTTGGAGCGTCATTTTATTTTGCTAGCTTTTGCTTGATGTTAGTTATAATAATGTTTTTCATCTTTAGTTTCAATAAAAAAGTCAAGGATAGCCTTTGCCATGCTTATTTTGCTAGTATACATGTTGCTGTTTGAAAACAGAAAGTTTACCGCTGTTGCAAAAATTCCCTAGAAAAGTCAGAGAATGGTATAACGTTGAATCTTTTTGAATATTAAGATCTGATAAATTTATTACAGTGGGAAGTTTAGTTCATAATTTTTGGAGTCAGGGAAGTATTGTTACTCTTGCATTCTTTACAGACTGTACTGTTTTGGCAGATTGCTGTTATGGTTGCATTGTTTGCATATGTTTGCTTGTTTAATGATTCTATTTGAGGATAGGAGTATTAAATATGCATAAGAATTTAGTATTCAATGTTGAATAATAATTTTAGTGATTTGTTACAGTAGAATATGATAAGGTTTTGCATTGGCTTATACTAACCTATCTCACGAGTTCTTGTTGAGTTTGTTGTGAATGAAGCTTTTGATAAAAAGAGAAACCATGATATGAAAGGAATTAAGGAGACATAAAATATCAAGCTTGGGGATTCCCAAGGCACACCAAGATAATATTTCAAGAAGTCTCAACCATCTAAGCTTGGGGATGTCCCGGTAGGCATCCCACCTTTCTTCAACAACTATCGGTTAGTATCGGTTGAGCCTAAGTTTTTGCTTCCTCACATGAGTTGTGCTATCCTTGCAATGTCATTTTATTTTGTTTTTCTTGCTGCTTGAATACAATAACAAGATCTGAAATTCTTTTACGAGAGAGAGTCTTCACATAGTTACATAATTATTTAGCTACTCATTGGTCTTCACTTATATCTTTTTGAGTAGTTTGTCGTTTACTCGTGTGCTTCACTTATATCCTATGAGTAAATTGTTGAATGAATTGATTGTCATAAATCTGAAATTATATATGTCTCTTTTGCTTATCCCATGGGGAGTAATGACTTCACATCTAAGAAGTAGAGGTTGTAAATTTATTGACGGTTGGCAAGCATTGTATTAGTCATTTGAACAATTCATGAAAGAATATTGAAGGAAGGGAGGTTTCACATATAAATATATTATCATAGACATCTTTCATAATTGGGAGCACTCATTAAGTATGACATGCTAAAGAGTTGATGTTGGACAAGGAAGACAACGTAATGGGTTATGTTTTCTCGCATCTCAGTTAAAGTATATTGTCATGGATCATTCAAACATGTTGAGCTTGCTTTTCCCCCTCATGCTAGCCAAAAATTCCTAGCACCAAGTAGAGATACTACTTGTGCTTCCAAATATCCTTAAACCCAGTTTTTGCCATGAGTGTCCACCATACCTACCTATATGCAGTATTTACCTGCCGTTCCAAGTAAATTTGCATGTGCCAAAATCTAAACCTTCAAATTATAATCTGTTTTGTATGCCTGAATTGCTCATGTAGCAACTAGGGGCTGTTAGTGTCTTCCATGCTAGGTGGGTTATTCTCAAGAGGAGTGGACTCCGCTCCTCATTCATGAGAAAGTGGCGTAACCAGGATGCCCAGTCCCATGATCAAAAAGATCAAAATCAAATCAAAATAATTAAACAAAAGTCCCCCAGAATTGTTGTTAGTTGGAGGCACTCGTTGTTTTGAGCAAGCCATGGATTGATGCTTGTTGGTGGTTGGGGGAGTATAAACTTTTACCATTCTGCGTGGGAACCGCCTATAATGTATGTAGTATGGAAGATATTGGGAACTCTTGGTTGTTATGTTGACAATGAGATCATACCTCTCAAAGTTATTTATCTCTATTTCAAAATCGAGCTCTGGCACCTCTGCAAATCCCTGCTTCCCTCCGTGAAGGGCCTATCTTTTACTTTATGTCTTTTACTTTATGCAAGAGACAAGGTGGTCTTCACCTTTCCCTTTTCATTTTATCCTTTGGCAAGCACTTTGTGGTGGGGTGATCCTGATATATATATCCAATTGGATGTACGTTAGCATGAACTATTATTGTTGACATCACCCAAAGGTGAATACGCTTCGAGGCAACATTATAAGCCCCAATCTTTCTTTGTGTCTGATTAAAACTTAATAACCACAAGTATTGCGTGAGTGTTAGCAATTGTAGAAGACTATATGATAGTTGAGTATGTGGAGTTTGCTATTCCTGAAAATAAGATGAATTGCAATTGTTTTGATGACTAAGAATGAAGTTTGCTAGTTTTCAAGAATGTTTATGGTCTATGCTTTAACATGTGAATTACTTGTTACTAGTTCGTGAAAAGTTTTATGAGATGAACTACTGTTATGACATATTATCATGCTAGAAAAGGTGATTGAAATTATCATTGGTCAAACTTGTGCACCTCTAGCATTCACACTTCATAAATTCTTTCTTTTATCATTTACCTACTCAAGGACGAGTAGGAATTAAGCTTGGGGATGCTGATACGTCTCCAACGTATCTATAATTTATGAAGCATTCATGCTATTTTATTATCTATTTTGAATGATTATGGGCTTTATTATACACTTTTATATTACTTTTGGGACTAACCTATTAACCAGAGGCCCAGCCCATATTGCTGTTTTATTGCCTGTTTCAGTATTTCGAGGAAAAGGAATATCAGACGGAGTCAAAACGGAATGAAATCATCTGGAGAAGTTATTTTTGGAAGGAAACCCACCTGATGGACTTGGACTCCACGTCAGAAGATACAGGAGGTGCTCACGAGGGTGGGGGGCGCACCCACCCCCCTAGGGCGCCCCCTGCCTCGTGGGGCCCCTGTAGCTCCATCGACGTACTCCTTTCACCCATATATACCTGCGTACGCTAAAACTTCCAGAACAGAAGATAGATCGGGAGTTATGCCGCCGCAAGCCTCTGTAGCCACCAAAAACCTCTCGGGGGCCCTTCCCGGCACCCTGCCGGAGGGGGGATCCTTCACCGGTGGCCATCTTTATCATGCCGGCGCTCTCCATGACGAGGAGGGAGTAGTTCACCCTCGGGGCTGAGGGTATGTACCAGTAGCTATGTGTTTGATCTCTCTCTCTCTCTCTCTCGTGTTCTCTCTCGTGTTCCCTCTATGGCATGATATTGATGTATCCCGAGCTTTGCTATTGTAGTTGGATCTTATGATGTTTCTCCCCCTCTACTCTATTGTGATGAATTGAGTTTCCCCTTTGAAGTTATCTTATCGGATTGAGTCTTTTATGAGAACACTTGATGTATGTCTTGGTGATCAACTTGCGGGTTTCGTGACATTGGGAACCTATGCATAGGGGTTGGCACGCGTTCTTGACTCTCCGGTAGAAACTTTGGGCCACTCTTTGAAGTACTTTTATGTTGGTTGGATGAATCTGAGATTGTGTGATGCATATCGTATAATCATGCCCACGGATACTTGAGGTGACAATGGAGTATCTAGGTGACATTAGGGTTTTGGTTGATTTGTGTCTTAAGGTGTTATTCTAGTATGAACTCTTTTATAGATTGATCCGAAAGAATAACTTTGAGGTGGTTTCGTACCCTACCATAATCTCTACATTTGTTCTCCGCTATTAGTGGCTTTGGAGTGACTCTTTGTTGCATGTTGAGGGCTTGTTATATGATCTATCTATGTTATTATTGTTGAGAGAACTTGCACTAGTGAAAGTATGAACCCTAGGCCTTGTTTCCTATCATTGCAATACCGTTTACGCTCACTTTTATCGCTCGCTACCTTGCTGTTTTCATTATTTCATATTACAAAAACCTTTATCTACCATCCATATTGCACTTGTATCACCATCTCTTCGCCGAACTAGTGCACCTATACAATTTGCCATTGTATTGGGTGTGTTGGGGACACAAGAGACTCTTTGTTATTTGGTTGCAGGGTTGTTTGAGAGAGACCATCTTCATCCTACGCCTCCTACGGATTGATAAATCTTAGGTCATCCACTTGAGGGAAATTTGCTACTGTCCTACAAACCTATGCACTTGCAGGCCCAACAACGTCTACAAGAAGAAGGTTGTGTAGTAAACATCACAGCCCAGCGGGGAGGAGAATAACAACTTGACCTTGCCTGGGTATTCCTAAAAAAAAGTATTGCTGGGCTAGCCATTTTCAGCTTGAAAAAAATTAATATCTGGGCTTGACATCTGACTGAGCTTGACGGGCCACAACCTGCCCAGTTGATACCTACAGCGATGTTTTCGTTGTTGTTCAGAGGAGAAAAATTAATATATGGGCTAAACATCACTCAAGAAAAACTCTGCGGTGCTCACACCTCAAAAACACAAATATTGCTCGAGCTTCTTGGTCCCAGCTGTTGGCCTCTCCTTGTGCAATTCTCTCATTTATTGACTACATAGGTTGACAATGGTGTGGGATTGTGATGTCAGGAAACCAGGAGGAAGGAAAAAAGTTATAGTTTTATATAACAAGGAGGCACTTGCGTACGTGCGACTATGGCCCTGGTGAGTCCCCACTGTCATCCTCTCCAAGTAAAGTCATCTCCTCATCCTCATGTCTGTTGACCATGTTGACAACGCGAGACGACGGCGCCATGGCGAGCGCAACAACTCGACGGACGATGGAGAGGGCCTCACGGGCCCTACGGATGTTCTGATACAGTGCCCGCTGCTCATTCGGGAAGCCAGGATCATAGGGCCACATGTCCATGACGGTATTGTCGTTTGCTTGTTCACCGGTGCTTTTTGAGGAGACAGAGGTTGCAGCACAGGTCCTCCTGGCGCTGGTAGCTCTTCGGCCATTAGGGCATAAAAGTGCGGCCGCACCTGCTCTATGGTGAACACGACATGAACTGGCTTGGACAGTGGCGCCAGCTCCTGGTCGGAAGCTACGTCCATCGTCTGATTGTCGTTGCTCAGCTCGGCGAGCTCGCTCACGAGCCAGCATGTCCGGCTACTAGACCGACCCGCTGCCAAGCATGAGTTTGACTGCCCTGGCCCACCCAGACCGCCTCCCTCGCCCGCGCGTGCTTTGCGCCCGAAACGGTCAGTGCTGCCTGCCCCGCTTCCCGGTGCAGGCGATTGCTCCGCCTTCAAACAACACAAGTGTCGTTCGTCCGTCCATCTGCCGCCCACATTCAGGATACGCGGTTGCCGAGGCGGCTACTCCAGTGCCACACGTCCATCCCTCCGCCGCCCACCATTGCTATATAAACTGTTGTGCCGGCCATAGCCACAGTCATCTGCATCCATTCCCTTTCTCCTGTCCACACCACTACTGCCCACCATGGCTTACTCGCGCTTCAGCGCTCTTCGGGATGGGCGGACGACGGACCACAAGGAGTTGGCAACCATTGCTGCCGACTGGCTGGCCGGCAGGCAGCCGGAGGACGACGATGTCCCAATGGAGAACATGGTAGTCGATGCTCCGGCGCCAACCCCTTCCTCCGTGTCATCCTCGCCGGTGCATTGCACCGTGACCATCGGTGAGGCCCGTGCCCAATATATGGACACAGTGAGGCAGAAGCGTGAGGAGCAGTTTCGGGAGGCGCAGGCCGACACCGCCTACAACCACCATCTCCTCTAGGAGCACCTGCAGGCGGAGGAGCAGATCACCGCAGAGCGGGCGGAGCAGGAGGCGCTGCTCGAATCGTATCGCTCCGCCCGTGAGGGCCGCATCGAGCACTGGCGGTACCTCATGCGGGTGGCGGGGGCTGCAGCCGCCTACAAAGAGGGCGATGAAGCGGGGGAGGCGCTATTTGGCGAGACCGAGGAAGAGGCAGAGGACAATGTGGGCTTCGACGAGTCCCCTCTCCGCTGGGTCGATGAGGCCCTGCTCCGCTGAGGCCCCGCGGTGCTAACTACGAGGCAGAGGACACCGCCAGCTCCACCGAGGCCCCGCCCCGCCAACAATGAGGCAGAGGACATCACCGGCTCAACCGAGGCCCCACCCTGCTGGGGATGAGGGGGAGGATTCCCCCACTCCGCCGAGGCGCCGCCCGCCGGCAATGAGACATAGGACATCGCCGGCTCCGCCGAGGCCTCGCCCCGCTGGCACCGAGGCGGAGGCCCTACTCCGTTGAGGCCCCACCCGCTTCCAACGAGGCCGCGCCGCACAAAAAACAAGAAAGAGTAGAACATGGTAGGTCGCTGCCGCTCGGGTCCAAGTAAGGCCACCACTGCTACCCTCTGGTTTAAGCCAAGCTAGATAGGTTGACCATTGATGGCCGATTAGCTTCTTGGTAGCGACGTGGAGTCGGAGAGCTATGTTGGAGAAGGACGCTGCTTCTACTTAACTGCTGGTGCAGTTGGCTGACTGACACGTGGGCCGAACAGGCAGCTGGGACACATGTCAGTTATGCAACTACACCTGCAGTTAAGTCACTGAAACTTCTGTTCGGCTCAGCCAGACACAGGTGGGTAGCTTCGGTTAATTAATTATACCTCCAGGGCATGCCTTTTTAGTTGAAGAATGTATGAAATGTAATGAAATCCGGCATGTTTATATGAAATCCGACCGTGTATGAATGAATTTATTTTGATTTGTTCGAATTCTTGTATCACTGGCATTGGATGAACATGCAAAACAATAGGTACTAGCATTATTCCTAGGGTGATCACCTCGTTTGCAGCAGTTTCACATGTACTCCCTCCGGTCCTTTCTAGTCTACATACAAGTTTTGTCTGCAGTCAAAGTATCTATACTTTAACCAATCTTATAGAAAACAATATGCACTTTCACAATGTGCGAAGTAAAAAGGAATAGAAGGAGTACAAAGAGTTTGAGCAGCTTTTTAGCGTTCCTATACATTGCAATCAAACACGCAGGCCTGACAATTCATAGAGAACATTCAAAACAATCGATGATTATGCATCTCAGCGATTCACATGTCAGAGCCAATATTTACTTCACAACTAAAGAATAAATAAAAAATTGATCGACGCTGCTGACAGCAAAGGGTGTCCCATTCGAAAATATCAAACGCATGTCTTCTTGCTAAAATCAATGAGCAAAATTTGACAAGGTTGTCCCATTCCAAAATATCAAATGCCTACGATTGTGGAATGGGCAGGGTTTGCCATCAGTTCATACATTGACATGGCACCTCGTGCTAAATAAACCAGCTATTCTTTTTGTGCAGTTCCACCAAAATAAACCAAATTCGCACGTAGCTTGTATGATTTATCCCTTATATGTTGCAATGCCTTGAACTTATCGGCACCTCCTTTCTTGTGGTGGAAATGAATGATTTGATGTATTCATGAACATGTTGTGCAGTTCCCATTGAAATCAAGCTGAGCACCCCTGTTTGCACAAATACAAAAATGTGATTAGTATAAAGCAAACTGTACTATGAATTGACAGTTTAAACAGGCACCTACATGGTCCATGTAGAGCACACTTTTAGAAAATGGAACTCACCAGAAAGAATCCTAGAACAACATTGTACTCGCGCATCACAACAAGAAATGGAGATTTGTCAGTCCTTCTGAGCTGAAGTTAATTTGGTCTTGTGGGGAGTAATGTAACCATCCTTCAACTGCTCGATAGACATGGCTTCTTCATCCTGGCATAATCGGAACTAGTCACTTCACGTACTCCATATTCTTCTTCGGAGGAGGATGATCCTGTTGTGCAAAGACAAGAGGACAACTAAATGCTAGCATCCCTGTTTGCTTGAAAAAAGGAAAGGAAATATTTAAAACAACACAAATGAAACACTTCTCAATGACAATTCCACTTTTTCATGACAGTATCTAAATAGTAGCACAACACCAATAGAGATGGCAAAGCTCAGTCATATGGATGAAATCAGTGGGCGAGTACCAACCTTTGTCAGGAGGCTTATTGTGTAGAGCATACAGATGAAGTACTTCTCCGGAACCATCTGTTGCTATCTACTGTGGTGGTCATGCTTACTATATACTTCTCGATTAGTTTAATGTTTCCAACATCTTGTTGTGCAGTTCCACTAAAATATATGGTATCTTCAAAGAAGATCCCTGTTTGCACAAGTAGAGATAATTACATATTACATTAAGAGTGGCATAAAATTAGTGGCAAAACAATTGCTCGTTCGAGCCATAGCAATAAATTAAGATGGAAAACTATATCATTACTTGTGTCATCACAGTTCCAGTGCTTCATTACAGCACCGGGAGTTGATTTTTGTTTTTCTTCCGCTTGTTCTTCCCCTTCATCACTTGGTTCAATAACATACAAGCTTCGCCTTCAATGTAAAATTTGGCATGTCAATTAGGGAGCACAAGTATAGCACTAAACAATGACATTAATTTTCTGATGAAAGTGGCAAAATACAGGCCAACAGTTGTGAAATATCCTTATCTTACCTCAATGGGATATTACGGTGCACATACAGATTGGAAGTCTTGTCTCCATTTGTGCAGTTCACTAAAATCAAGCAACATTACCGTACAAGTAGCACAACATATGAAAGCACACTGCAGAATCATGTGAAAGAAGGCTAGTATTGACCTCTCATGACGCGGAATTCAAACAACTCACAAGAAGAAGATCTGAACCAAATTTGCCAACATGGATAGGAAGTAAGATCTCCTCTTGTGTAGTTCCACTAAGATCAAGCAATCAAGCAATGTTGTCGATGTGACATTTTGGTTGAACTGCACAAAACACTCTTAAAACAAAAGTGTTTTGTGCAGTGCAACAAAAGGTCACAATGGCAACGAGGTGAAGTAGATAACCCTGTTTACACAAAGGTGCAAAGGAAACAACTAGTGGTCAATAACAGTGGATGACACAGAAGCCAACAAAAATAAGCATCTACCTTATCTAAATGGGAAAGAAAGCAAGACAGTAGCATTTCTAAAATGGTGCCATTGATTAATATTAACAGAGAGATTATATTAACAATAAAATTCGTTAAACATGTAATTTGCTTTTAACTGTGGCATTGCATCAATTTTCCAGCGGCATTATTAGAGGGTGTTTGTTTACAGGGACATTTTGGTGTAGGGACTAAAAAAACTCTGTGTCAGTCCCATCTAAACCAAACAGGAGGGACTTTTAGGGACTAAAAGTGGGCATTTGGGACTAAAGAAAGAAGACCCAGAGGGAGAGTCTTTTTGGGACTTTTTCCAACAGTTGCCCCTATCATGCATCACACCTTGTCTCTATTAGTTCATTACTAGGGGTAACATTGTCTTTTAGCATGTCATTTAATAACCTCTAGTACATGTTTAGTCCCTAGAACCAAGCAGGTAGGGACTAGGGATTTTTTAACCAAATAGTGCCTTAGATTAACAACAGCTAAAGACTTGCACGGGACAGTGGATGCACCAGCACCATGTACATCTACCGATGTACTGGGGTGATGCATAGTCTGCTGCAACAAAGAACAAACAACCAAGGAGCATATTTGTGTTGGTCCCAGTTTTGTTATCTTTAGACACCTTTCCCTATGTGAGCGCAGCAAATCTAGTCCTGCTCAAACTCTACAGCCTTGCCCCCCAAAACAAGAGATCAGTTCATTACAGATGTGCATACTGTGTTTGTCATTGTTTTCCCTTTTCAACCAACGTAGGTGTTGGATAGCCAGTCTGTACTAGTACTTTCCCCCTTCCTTTCCTCTTTGACCCACGTCCTAGATTTATGCTATACAACTTTCCCCACTACTTTCCCCCATTCCTTTCCTCTTTGAACCACGTCTTAGATTCATGCGATACAACTTTCCCCACTACTTTCCCCCTTCCTTTCCTTTTTGAACCACGTCCTAGATTCATGCTATACAACTTTTCCCACTACTTTCCCCAATTCCTTTCCTCTTTGAACCACGTCCTAGATTCATGGTATACAACTTTCCCCACTACTTTCCTGTTTGATCCAACACCTAGATTCGAGTGCAGAAGCGGTAAAAGCCCACATGCAGCTAGAGCAATGCATGTGGAATAAGTAAATTATAACTTAAGGTTCTTGGGGTGCGGTTTGGTGGGCGGCCGAAGGCCGTTTGTCTAACACTATGTATGACGGTGAAGAAGAAGGGGTCGGAGGCCCTCCCGTGCGGCCGCTGGGTGAAAGTGAACAGCTGCGCCGGTAGTGGATTCCCTCCCTCGCTGACGGCGACAACGTTAAGACTCCTTCCCATCCCGGCGGACGGATCCTGCCGGCTCTTTGACCAGCAGTGAGGGGAGAGAGAGAGAGAGAGGCCAATGAAGTCTTGTTTGGATCTGGAGAGGGTGAAAGAGTGTGAAGAGAGCAACTACAAGCACTGAGGCTCCAGCGTGTATATATATACTTTAGAGAGAGCGAGATTGTATAGCTCCGTATGTCAAAGAATCCTCCTGGCACGAATTATGCTCAAGTGTAGTTATCTAATCCGAGACCTCAAGTTTGAGGAGAGAACAGGCTAACCAGCTATACAACCCTCCCGTTATGTTCAACGAGAGGAAAATAACCTTTTATACATTCCTGCATTCGTGTGACAAGCATGCCATGTTTTTGTGTGTGTGGGAGTCATTGGGATTTAAATCATAATCATGTCATGTGGCTTTGGTGGTAAGACTATCCACAGTGGTGTAGAAATAATGCAACCTTAGTCACCTTACCTCTCTCCATGTAGTACATTGGGTCCCACCAGTCAGAGGGTGAAACAAACAAATTAATAAGAAAAATTAAAAGCGCCAGCGGTGTATCTTACCTCACACATCTTGCTACTGCTCGGGAACACTGTCAAATTGATCCCTCTGTTTGCTCACGTACTATTTTAAGTGAATCCTTATTATAACATGCACACAATTTTGCGCACTTGTATTCGACCTAAGTCAGTGAGCCACCGTATCTCGTACTACTACCTCCGTCTAGGTATAATAAGTCACGTTAGAAGGTGTAGCGGGACCAAGGTGCAAGCAGATTGGAGGAGAAGGAGAAACTTGACCAGTCATTCCTCCAACCAAAGCCCTGATTTGTGTCTCTAAACGCAACAATTAATCCAAACAACTAAGAGATGCCGTTTTAGCTACCATGCAGGGCCACGTATTAACTCGCATGCAAGATGACTTTGATTTCTTGACTTATGAACGCGTAGTTGCGCTCCATGCATTGGGTTTCCGGGGGAGATAAGAAGGCAGAGTAAGGAGCGTTTGGTTACATTGCTTAGGCTGGTCATAGTGGTGAGTAACTTTGACTAGTAACATGCATATGTTACTATTCTATGTTACTACTACGCGAAGTTTGCCGTCGGAAGCGAGCCGATCTGGCTCTCCTGAGATAGCAAGGTTTTTCTAGCCCACACAAGCTAGCTGGCCCTCAAAAGCTAACAGATTTTAACAGTTCCAAATGCCTAACTAATGATCCACAACTGTAGGGGATCTATCGTAGTCCTTTGGATAAGTAAGAGTCTCGAACCAACGAGGAGCAGAAGGAAATGATAAGAGGTTTTCAGTAAGGTTTTCTGCAAGCACTGAAATTGTAGGTGATAGATAGTTTTGTGATAAGATAAATAGTAACGAGTCACAAGTAAACAAAGTAAATAAAGTGCAGCAAGGTGGCCCAATCCTTTATGTAGCAAAGCATAAGCCTGGACAATTTCTAATAGTGATAAAGGAGCTCCCGAGGACACATGGGAATTATCGTCAAGCTAGTTTTCATCACGCTCATATGATTCGCGTTTGGTACTTTGATAATTTGATATGTGGGTGGACCGGTGCTTGGGTACTGCCCTTACTTGGAAAAGCATCCCACTCATGATTAACCCCTATTGCAAGCATCCGCAACTACAACAAAAGTATTAAGGTAAACCTAACCATAGCATGAAACATGTGGATCCAAATCAGCCCCTAACGAAGCAACGCATAAACTAGGGTTTAAGCTTCTATCACTCTAGCAACCCATCATCTACTTATTACTTCCCTATGCCCTCCTCTAGGCCCAATAATGGTGAAGTGTCATGTAGTCGACGTTCACATGACACCACACTACTAGGAAAACCTTATACATAGCCGTTTACTAGTAGCGCGTTATATTGACCCGCGCTACTGCTACTTACTAGTAGCATGCTATATTGACCCGCGCTACTAGTAAATATTACTCATAGCGCGTGGATAAAAAACACGCTACTAGTAAATATCCCCAATCGTGTCCTGCGGACAGGTCATAGTAGTAGCGTGGGTTTGCTGGGCCGCGCTAGGAATAGAAACGTAGTCGTAGCGCTGGTCACGAAAATCGCTACAACTAACTCAGCCCAGCCCACCCAGCCCAGCGAGACAACCAACCTAGCCTAGCGAACAACCTCCATCGCTCTCTATTTTCTCCTCTTCCCGCCGCGAACCCTCGCCGCCGCCACTAACACCAGGCGATTCCAACTACTTCCGGTGGCCGTCGCCGGAACTGCACACCCACGAGCTCTCCTCAAGATGGTGCTTCCTTCCCTCCAGCCAGATCCGCTCCTCGTGGTGGCAAGCGCTTGCGCGCGACCCCTCCCCGCGGCTAGGGTTTCGGCTGTCTCCAACTCCGGTGAGGTGCGATCTCCTCTCCCCTCAATTCATGCCCTCTCCTCTCCCCTTCTTTCTTCTCTCCCAACCCCCTCACTTATTTCTTCGATGCGATGCAGCAACCACCCTCCTCCATGGATGAGGACAACCACCATGGCACGCACGTGGTCGAGTTCTCCGTCGCCTACTCAGGTGCGGTGCTGGACCAAGGACCTCCGCCTCAACAGATCCTAGCTTGGGTAAGCACCCCATCCCCATGGCCGTTTCACTTTCTTCCTCTGCCCCTCTTCTCTGTTCTACCATGAATCCTCTGGTTTCAGTTAATTAGAAGCACAACCACAGCCACACAAAGGTGTGAGCATTGTTGTAGGCACCCCACCTAGCTCGTTCCAGATTCTGCAGATCTGCTCGCCTCAACTAATAATCAATATTTATTTTTGCAAATAAGTTCTATTTAACAAAAAACAGTAGTTCAAACTCCTTTAAAAAATAGCAATTCAGTGTATTTTCTTGATCCATGTTGTAGCTTAACTTATGTTGTGTTGTTACTAACTTCAGATAAACTTGTTTGGCTGTAGCGGTACTAATGTTGTATTATCACCAAACCTGTGTTTTGGCTCAATTTGAATTGCTGCATATGAAACACATATGCACGATTTGGACCGGTGGTGCTTCCGTTGCACCGGCCCCTTCCCCCGCCACCGTGCCACGGATCCTCTCCCCCACGGGCCCGAGCATGGACCCCTGCAGCGACCAAATCCCAGCGCACCCCGCCGCTGCTCGCGAGCCCTGCGCCCATCAGCTCCACTTCACTGGAGCCGTTAGTCTGTAGGAGTAGGGGTAGCATGTCCACTTCCTCTACTTGTCGGCTCCCACGAGGACGTTGTACTCTTGCCAGAGCTTAATCAGTGGCCGCACCGCCCACCGGCCGTCGGCCAGAGGTGAGTTCTTCTCAGCTAAGAGCATGGAGTCCTTTCAGGGATGCAAATTAGGAAGCTTTGGTGTTACCACCATCCAAATTTTGTTCTTCAGATATGCAAAATTATTCATTGTTCATCGGTTGCTTAGGGGAACATTGTTACCTTGGTGATTCATCTCTAGTGAATTAGGTGTTGAAAATGTTTTCTTATGTATGTTTCAGTGGGAAGTCCGATCATTTGCTGCTCAAAATCCGACAAATTGGAGGAGGAATGCGCGAGAAGCAATTCTATCATCAATGGCAAGGTTGGTCGTGTATTCCTATTCTTTGAGTTTTCTCTGTTTCAACCATACAATTCATCTAGCATACGGTATGGTCGTTGCAACCTTTTAATTTGGTAACTTGGAAGTAGTTTACAGTTACTGTATTGTGAGTGTGTGACCTGAAAGTAAGGTAGAAAATTACTATAGATACTACTTCAAAACCATGTACTCGTACTCACTATTTTTGTGTGTCATGTGTACTACCAACTTACTGATGTTTCTTTAATTCCCACAGTCTATAAAATTCATGCTTGCTACTGTATGTTTGTGCCCCTAGCTTGCATGTTGATGTTGTATGTGCATGGTGGTGGCCTCCTTTCTGTTGTTATTTGCTCCATATTGAGAATTGTTTTGTAAAAGATAATGAGATGGACGCAGTTAGGAGATGATGCTAGCAAGTTCAAACTCTATTGAATGGATAGATCATAGTGCAGTTATGAGAAGTGATGTTATGAATATGTTGTATGCAAGTTCAGTGTGTATTAGAAAAAGTTTAGCATTAAATTATATAGAAAATTCACTACACGGGGATTTGGCAAGCAGTTTTGTAAAAAAGTTTATGGCGATTTGCTCCGACATGATTTTATGTGTGTATTTTGGCAGCTCAATGAGATGAACCATACATGCGAGGAACCTCCCAGGCGCAGCAACTCCTCCGTCCAAGTTGACCGCTGGGCGTCGTCCACCCTGTTGGCTACCAGGATGTACGAGGGGATGATCGACAGTCTCGATGGACCGGACGCCAACATGCCGATGAGGCTGAGAGCCACAAACAGGTAGCACCTCGTGATCCTGAGAACAGAGTGCTTCAGAATTCTGCAAATACTTCATGTGTAGTACAATTCATATCTGCACACCTTGGTAATTTGAACAGGCTTATGCCTTGCCGTCGGAACAATGAATTCAAGGTTTTGCAGGATCCAACGTGTCGCTAAGGCTGGCTGTGAGTAGAGTGTGAACTCACAGAGGATACGAATCATATCTCTTGTACCATGTGATCGTTTCATGGAACAACTAGCTAGTGCTCTGATTTCTTTGGCTAGATGCCTAGAACAATCCATGTCAATTTTAGTCTCTGTAGTTTCCAACTCTGAACTGTATGCTAGTTTTTAATGATATACTGTTACTCTGGATGTCACTATTGATTCATGTGCATGTGCTAAAAAGAAATAAAATACCCTACTAGATTTGGATGTGGACGCTAACTAACAAGTTTTCACTTTCCCGACATGGGCGCAGGTATGATTGACGCGGACTACCGTGGCCCGGTGGGCAGTGTGCTCTTCAACGACTTGGACGTGGACTTCGCCGTGAAGACCGGCGACCGTGTCGCACAGATGATCATCCAGGTAATCTCAACACCGGAGGTCACCGAGGAGGAGGACCTCGACGCCACGGTCTGGGGGGAGGTCCACCTGCGTCTAAACTCCGAGTCTTGGTAGATACATCTAGAGAAGTGGTCTGTTTAGGTTGGTGGAACACTACGGAAGGTACCCACCTTTCAATGATAGTTGTGTGCGTATGATATGGGATGTCATGATGTCTTCCTATTCAGATGTTCACTATTGTATCCATGAATGCTGCAAGTGTTAAAGATGGTTCTGTGACCTGAGCTTATTTTTCATTTGACGTGTCTCTGATAGAAGCAACTGCATCTAACTTTTATTTTTTTAATTCATAATTAGTTACTAGTAGCATGGGGAAGCAACAACTCGCTACTAGTATTTAGGATAGTAGTAGCGCGGGTGTGAAATAGCAGCACACGCTACTACTAACAAAGTTAGTAGTAGCGCGGGTTTAACCCACCCTACTACTAACTATTAGCTGCAGCGCGATACTAGTAGCGCAGGTACCTGCGCTGCTAGTAGTCATTTTACCCGCGCTGCTAGTAGCATTTTCCCTAGTAGTGCCACTAGAGGAGAAGACAACATACATCTCATCAAAATATCGAACAAATACCAAATTCACATGACTACTAATAGCAATACTTCACCCATGTCCTCGGGAACAAACGTAACTACTCACAAAGCATATTCATGTTCATAATCAGAGGTGTAATAATATGCATTAAGGATCTGAACATATGATCTTCCACCAAGTAAACCAATAAGTATCAACTACAAGGAGTAATCAACACTACTAGCAACCCACAGGTACCAATTTTTGGTTTTAGATACAAGATTGGATACAAGAGATGAACTAGGGTTTGAGAGGAGATGGTGCTGGTGAAGATGTTGATGGAGATTGACCCCCTCACGATGAGAGGATCGTTGGTGATGACGTTGGTGATGATTTCCCCTCCCGGAGGGAAGTTTCCCCAGCAAAACAGCTCTGCCAGAGCCCTAGATTGGTTTCGCCAAGGTTCCGCCTCGTGGCGGCGGAGTTCCGTCCCGTAAGCTTGCCCACGATTTTTTCCAGGGTAAAAGCGATGATATAGCAGACGATGGACACGGAGGTCCACTAGGGGGGCCAGGAGATAGGGGGCGCGCCCTATAGGGGGGGGGGCCTTGTCTCCTGGACAGGGTGTGGGCCCCCTGGTGTATTTCTTTTGCCCAGAAATTCTTATTAATTCCAAAAAGTTGTTTCATGGAGTTTCAGGACTTTTGGGGTTGTGCAGTATAGGTTGCCAACGTTTGCTCCATTTCCAGCCAGAATTCCAGCTGCCGGCATTCCTCCTCTTCATGGTAAACCTTGTAAAATAAGAGAGAATATCCATAAGTATTGAGATATAATGTGTAATAACAACCCATAATGCAATAAATATTGATATAGAAGCATGATGCAAAATGGACGTATCAACTCCCCCAAGCTTAGACCTCGCTTGTCCTCAAGCGGAAGCCGATATCGAAAAATATGTCCACATGTTTAGAGATAGAGGTGTCGATAAAAATAAAATATGGACATGAGGGCATCATGATCATTCTTATAACAGCAACATGTATAGATTCCATCATATAATTTCTTATGCTCAAGTAACAATCAATTCACAATATCAAGTATGGTTCACAAACTTCATCAAGAACTGACAAACTATAATCTCAGTCATTGAAGCAATCGCAATTTATCATAACATTAGAAAGAGTCAACAATAGAGCTTTTCAGCAAGTCTACATACTCAACTATCATATAGTCTTCTACAATTGCTAACACTCACGCAATACTTGTGGTTATGGAGTTTCAGACGGACACTAAGAAAGATAGGGGATTATTGTGTTGCCTCCCAACGTATTCACCTTTAGGTGATGTCAACAATAATAGCCCATGCTAACAAACATCCAATTGGATATGTATATCACGATCTTTCAAACACGAGGAGCTTGCCAAAGGATAAAATGAAAAAGGGAAAGGTGAAGATCACCTTGACTCAAGCACAAAATAAAAGCATAAAATAAGAACATGAAGTAAAAGATAGGCCCTTCACAGAGGGAAGCAGAGGTTGTCATGCGCTTTTAGGGTTGGATACACAAAATCTTCATACGAAAGAACGTCACTTTATATGTCAGTTGTGTATGGACCTTTATTATGCAGTCCGTCACTTTTATTGCTTCCATAACAAGATCGTATAAAGCTTATTTTCTCCGCACTAATAAGTCATGCATATTTAGGGAGCAATTTTTATTGCTTACACCGATGATAACTTACTTGAAGAATCTTACTCAATCCATAGGTAGATATGGTGGACTCTCATGGCAAAACTGGGTTTAAGGGTATTTGGAAGGTACACGTAGTATCTCTACTTGGTGCTAGGAATTTGGTTAGCATGAGGGGGAAAGGCAAGCTCAACATGTTCGAAGGTCAATGACAACATACTTTAACTGAGATGTGAGAAAACATAAACCATTACGTTGTCTTCCTTGTCCATCGTCAACTCTTTTAGCATGTCATACTTAATGAGTGCTCACAATCATAAAAGATGTCCAAGATAGTGTATTTATATGTGAACCTCTCTTCCCTTATTACTTCCTATTAATTGCAATGATGACCAAAACTACGTTTATCAACTCTCAACAACCTTTATGCCTCATACTTTCTATGTGTGAAGTTATTACTATCCATAAGATCAATATGAACTCTTTTATTCTTTTTATTTTTATCAAGATCATAGCAACAAAGCAAAAGCCCTTGACTCAACACCAATCTTTATTATAGATAACTCACGGACTTGATTACAAAAAGAGAGCACTAAGCAAAATTCAAAACTACTTGATATCAAAATTTCAATCCACTAGATCAAGATACTACTAAAAGGATCGAACTAAATAAAACAGTAAAGTTAGGAGTGTAATGGTGATACGATACCGGGGCACCTCCCCCAAGCTTGGTAGTTGCCAAGGGGGAGTGCCCATACCCATGTGATTATGTCTCCTTCTTCACGGTTGGCGTTATGATCTTCTTTGCGATGATGCCCTTAATGATACGGTTCTCCTCCTCGAGCGTATTGACTTGTCGTTTGAGGTCCATAATTTTTTTGCGGAGCTTGCCCGTTACGGCCAAAGATCCCTTTACCCAAGGATGCTGCATAGCTTCTGGGGAACAAGTGAAGCTCTTTTTCATATTTTCATAAGAGAGAAATCTAAAGTTGGAAGAGATGACCAAAGTTGGAATATCCAAGTTTGGTAGTTCCCCCATCATGAAATATTCTTGGGGACGAGAGGTAACTTCTTGATCTTCCTCCATGGCATCTATCCGTTTCAAATCGGCCTCCATCTCATCCTCCATTGATGGTCCAAAGTGGTGAGCATAGCTAATTGCTCCTGGTACCGGTGCTGGATGAGACACCCGACTCTCCCCGACCGGCTCCTGAGAAGACATCCTGCTCTTGATCTGCAACAGGAAATAGCTCGAAACAAAAACAGAGGATATTTGCGTGATACAGTTGTCAAAACCTCCGGGAGTATATATAATGAATTTTTACCGACCAAAATACGTAACATGCAAGAAAACGGAGTTCGGGAGGCACACGAGGTGTCCACGAGACAGGGGGCGCACCCTACACTCTCGTGGGGGCCTCGTGTCCCTTTCGGACTACTTGCTTCTTCCTAAAATTCTTAAATAATCCAAAACTGAATTTTTTTGCCATTGGAGTTGTTTTGGAGTCGGTTTACTTACCGTACCACATACCTATTCCTTTTCGGAGTCTGGAACATTCTGGTAAGTGTCCCTTATGTATTCCTCCGGGGTTACGGTTTCAATAATATTAGTTTCAACATTAATAGGATTACCTGAAATATAATGTTTAATTCTTTGACCGTTTACCACCCTCGGACTTGTGCCTTCAAAGTTGTTGAACTTTATCGCACCAGAACGATAGACCTCTTCGATAACGCAGGGGCCTTCCCATTTAGAGAGAAGCTTTCCTGCAAAAAATCTTAAATGAGATTTGAATAATAACACATAATCACCTACATTAAATTCACGCTTTTGTATCCTTTTATCATGCCAGCGCTTGACTTTTTCTTTGAATAGCTTTGCATTCTCATAAGCTTGGGTTCTCCATTCATCAAGTGAGCTAATATCAAACAACCTCTTCTCACCGGCAAGTTTGAAGTCATAATTGAGCTCTTTAATAGCCCAATATGCTTTATGTTCAAGTTCAAGAGGTAAATGACATGCTTTTCCATAAACCATCTTATACGGAGACATACCCATAGGATTTTTGTATGCAGTTCTATAGGCCCATAATGCATCATCAAGTTTTTTGGACCAATTCTTTCTAGATCTATTAACAGTCTTTTGCAAAATTAATTTGAGCTCTCTATTGCTCAACTCTACTTGACCACTAGACTGCGGATGATAAGGAGATGCAATTCTATGATTGACATCATACTTAGCGAGCATCTTACGGAAAGCACCATGAATAAAATGTCAACCACCATTAGTCATAAGATATCTAGGGACTCCAAGCCTAAAAAAATAACTTCTTTAAGCATTTTAATAGAAGTGTTATGATCAACACTACTAGTTGGAATAGCTTCTACCCACTTAGTAACATAATCAACAACAACTAAAATATGTGTATAACCATTAGAGGCAGGAAAAGGTCCCATATAATCAAAGCCCCAAACATCAAACGGTTCAATAACAAGAGAATAATTCATAGGCATTTCTTGACGTCTACTAATATTACCAATTCTTTGACATTCATCACAAGATAAGACAAACTTACAAGCATCTTTGAAGAGAGTAGGCCAACAAAAACCAGATTGTAGTACCTTATGTGCAGTTCTATCTCCAGCGTGGTGTCCTCCATATGATTCAGAGTGACACTTGCGTAGGATTTGTTCCTGTTCATGCTCAGGTACACAACGTCTAATAACACCGTCTACTCCTTCTTTATAAAGGTGTGGGTCATCCCAAAAGTAATGTCTTAAATCATAAAAGAATTTTTTCTTTTGCTGGTATGTGAAACTAGGTGGTATAAATTTGGCAACAATATAATTGGCATAATCAGCATACCATGGAGCAGTGCGAGAAGCATTAATGACTGCTAATTGTTCATCAGGAAAGCTATCATCAATAGGCAAGGGGTCATCAAGAACATTCTCTAACCTAGACAAGTTATCTGCAACGGGGTTCTCAGCTCCCTTTCTATCAATAATGTGCAAATCAAACTCTTGGAGCAGGAGAATCCATCTAATGAGTCTAGGCTTAGAATCTTTCTTTTCCATAAGATATTTAATAGCAGCATGATCAGTGTGAATAGTAAGTTTGGAATCAACAATATAAGGTCTAAACTTATCACATGCAAACACAACTGCTAAGAATTCTTTTTCAGTGGTAGCATAATTCCTTTGGGCTGTATTAAAAGTCTTACTAGCATACTGGATAACATTCAATTTCTTATCGACTCTTTGCCCTAGTACAGCCCCTACAGCATAATCACTAGCGTCACACATAATTTCAAAAGTAGATTCCAATCAGGTGGCTGAACAACAGGTGCAGTGATCAAAGCTTTCTTAAGTATTTCAAATGCTTATACACAATCATCATCAAAGACAACAGGAATATCTTTTTGCAATAAATTAGTCAGAGGCCTAGAGGTCTTAGAAAAGTCCTTAATGAACCTCCTATAAAAATCAGCATGACCAAGGAAACTTCTTATACCTTTTATGTCCTTGGGACATGGCATCTTTCAATAGCATCAACTTTAGCTTTATCAACTTCAATACCTCTCTCAGAAATCTTATGCCCCAAGACAATGCCTTCATTAACCATAAAGTGACACTTTTCCCTATTCAGGATGAGGCTAGTGTCTTCGCATCTCTGCAAAACTCGATCAAGGTTGCTCAAACAATTATCAAAGGAGGATCCATAAACAGAGAAGTCATCCATGAATAACCATAAACAGACAAGTATTTGAGAGAAACCAGAATAACCATCTAGAAAGTAGAAATGTGTGTGTTTGGACATTCTTTCTAGCATTTGATCAATAAAAGGTAAAGGGTAATGATCTTTCTTAGTAGCTTTATTTAGTTTACGAAAATCAATTACCATTCTATAACCTGTAATAATTCTTTGCAGGATCAATTCATCTTTATCATTAGGAACAACAGTAATACCTCCTTTTTTAGGGACACAATGGACAGGGCTTACCCAATCACTATCAGCAACGGGATAAATTATACCTGCCTCAAGGAGCTTTAGTATCTCCTTTCTTACCACTTCTTTCATTTTAGGATTTAGTCGTCGTTGAGGATCTGTAACTGGTTTGGCATCGTCCTCCGATTTCATTTTGTGTTGGCATAACGTGGGACTAACGCCCTTAAGATCATCCAGAGTATATCCAATAGCAGCTCGATGCTTCTTCAGAGTTTTCAATAATATTTCTTCTTCTTGCTCTGACTCCTTACCATCGTCGGAACCCCAATCTTTAGAGTTGCGTTTAGTTCTTTCCACTAAGTCCCATTTTAAATAAATAGTCTTCAGCATATAAGAACCAGCACAGGAAGTATCGAGCAGGTTGCGATTATCAAGAGAAAGCCGAGCATAAAAGTTCTGAATAATCATTTCCCGAGAGAGCTCATGATTGGGGCATGAATATAACATTGACTTAAGCCTCCCCCAAGCTTGAGCGATGCTTTCTCCTTTGCAAGGCCAGAAATTATATATGTAATTACGATCACGATGAACAAGATGCATAGGATATAACTTCTGGTGAAATTCCAACTTCAATCGCTTATAATTCCAAGATCTCGTATCATCACATAGCCTATACCATGTCAATGCATCTCCCTTCAAAGATAAGGGGAAGACCTTCCTTTTGACAACATCATCGGGGATACCTGCAAGCTTAAATAATCCACAAACTTCATCCACAAAGATAATGTGTAAATCGGGATGCAACGTCCCATCTCCTGCAAATAGATTAGCTAGTAGTTTCTCTATCATACCCGAAGGAATCTCAAAATAAATATTTTCATAAAGTTCAGTAGGTTGAGGAGCAACTCTTTGCTCTTCTGGTTGGGGCAAAGATGCCCCAAACAAGCCCCTCAAAGGATTGGTTTCCATAGTGACAAGTAACAAAAAATTTCAGCACACTATATAAATGTTTCCTTACCAAGTTCCACTCACCAAAAGCGCTACACTCCCCGGCAACGGCACCAGAAAAGAGTCTTGATGACCCACAAGTGTAGGGGATCTATTATAGTAATTTTGATAAGTAAGAGTGTCGAACCAAACGAGGAGCAGAAGGAAATGGTAAACGGTTTTCAGTAAGCACTGAAATTGTAGGTGATAGATAGTTTTGTGATAAGATAAATAGTAACGAGTAACAAGTAAACAAAGTAAATAAAGTGCAGAAAGGCGGCCCAATCCTTTATGTAGCAAAGGATAAGCCTGGACAATTTCTAATAATGATAAAGGAGCTCCCGAGGACACATGGGAATTATCGTCAAGCTAGTTTTCATCACGCTCATATGATTCGTGTTCGGTACTTTGATAATTTGATATGTGGGTGGACCGGTGCTTGGGTACTGCCCTTAATTGGACAAGCATCCCACTTATGATTAACCCCTATTGCAAGCATCCGCAACTACATCAAAAGTATTAAGGTAAACCTAACCATAGCATGAAACATGTGGATCCAAATCAGCCCCTAACGAAGCAACACATAAACTAGGGTTTAAGCTTCTATCACTCTAGCAACCCATCATCTACTTATTACTTCCCTATGCCCTCCTCTAGGCCCAATAATGGTGAAGTGTCATGTAGTCGACGTTCACATGACACCACTAGAGGAGAAGACAACATACACCTCATCAAAATATCGAACGAATACCAAATTCACATGACTACTAGTAGCAAGACTTCACCCATGTCCTCAGGAACAAACGTAACTACTCACAAAGCATATTCATGTTCATAATAGAGGTGTAATAATATGCATTAAGGATCTGAACATATGATCTTCCACCAAGTAAACCAATAAGTATCAACTACAAGGAGTAATCAACATTACTAGCAACCCACAGGTACCAATCCTGGTTTTAGATACAAGATTGGATACAAGAGATGAACTAGGGTTTGAGAGGAGATGGTGCTGGTGAAGATGTTGATGGAGATTGACCCCCTCCCGATGAGAGGATTGTTGGTGATGATTTCCCCCTCCCGGAGGGAAGTGTCCCCGGCAGAACAGCTCTGCCAGAGCCCTAGATTGGTTCCGCCAAGGTCCCGCCTCATGGTGGCGGAGTTTCGTCCCGTAAGATTGCCCACAATTTTTTTCCATGGTAAAAGCGATGATATAGCAGAAGATGGACATCGGAGGCCCACCAGGGGGGACCAGGAGATAGGGGCGCGCCCTATAGGGGGGGGCGCCCCCCTGTATACTGGACAGGGTGTGGGCCCCCTGGTGTATTTCTTTCACCCAAAAATTCTTATTAATTCCAAAAAGTTGTTTCATGGAGTATCAGGACTTTTGGGATTGTGCAGAATAGGATTCCAACGTTTGCTCCTTTTCCAGCCAGAATTCCAGCTGCCGGCATTCCTCCTCTTCATGGTAAACCTTGTAAAATAAGAGAGAAGAGCCATACGTATTGAGATATAATGTGTAATAACATCCCATAATGCAATAAATATTGATGTAAAAGCATGATGCAAAATGGACGTATCACTAACCTTGCCCGGCTATGCTATAAGCTGTTCTTGCTAAGGATCCAAATGCTCCCTAACTAACAACGCTCGCTAGCAATGAGGCCAAGAGGGGATTGAGATGCGAAGTTAATGCACAACGCCTAAACATTTTGGGAATATCTGATTTCCGTAAGATGACTTAACACCTAGACGGAGGGAGTACTACTCCTCAGTCTAGGTTTGATGGAATATTCGTCACCTCTTCTCTTCTTGTACATACTCCATTTGTATCTCCCTTCCTATGGCTTCACACTCGCATAATTTTCCTATTCTATGAACCTGTGTGTGTGTGTGTGCGCGCGCGTGTGTGTGTGTGCTTGTGTGTGTGTGTGTGTTTAACAACATGTGTATGTTAGAGAGAGCGACAGATCGACCTACTCCTACAGAGAGATGTTGTGTAGGTACGATTTTAGCCGCGAGAGTCGGTGCATCCTCTCATTTCCGGGCGTCCGGTAGGGACAGGCGGACAACTGCCACGCCCGCTGAGGGAGTCCTGGATTAGGGGGTATCCGGACAGCCGGACGATATACATCGACCAGACTATTGAAGCGTGAAGATACAAGACTCAAGACTTCGGCCCGTGTCCGGATGGGACTCTCCTTTGCATGGAAGACAAGCTTGGCGATCCGGATATTATATTTCCTTCCTTGTAACCGACTCCATGTAAACCCTAGCTCTCTCCGGTGTATATATAAACCGGAGAGGATGGTCCTTAGAAGGCCGATCACAATTACAATCATACCATCATAGGCTAGCTCCTAGGGTTTAGCCTCTACGATCTCGTGGTAGATCTACTCTTGTACTACACATATCTTCAATATTAATCAAGCAGGAAGTAGGGTTTTACCTCCATCGAGAGGGCCTGAACCATCACCCTAAGACACACAGATCGGGATCCCCTACCCGAGATCCGCCGGTTTGGACACCGATATTGGTGCTTTCATTGAGAGTTCCTCTGTGTCGTCGCTTCGAGGCTTGATGGCATCTTCAATCGTCAACAACACGGTCCAGGGCGAGACTTTTCTCCCCGGACAGATCTTTGTGTTCGGCGGCTTCGCAATGCGGGCCAATTTGCTTGGTCATCTGGAGCAGATCGACAGCTATGCCCCTGGCCACCAGATCTGGTTCGGAAACTTGAACTACACGGCGGATATTCATGGAGATTTGATCTTCGACAGATTCAGCCCTATGCCAGACACGCCGGATAGTCACGACGAGAACGGCCTAGACCCGCGGTCGGACAATGCTCAGGACATCCCCCCAGCAGTAGCCCCGGATCTAAATCCGGAGCAGGTTGCGTTGCCTAAGGACGGAGGGGTGGACCCCGCCCCGCAGGCCGCATACTCATCGGCGGTAGAGCCGAACACAGGTCTCACCTCTGTGGAGGCCTGTAACCGCGGGCCCCCGGACTCATATCCGGTTGTTGGTTCCGGTCCGCATACCCTCGAGCCAGCCAAGCGAGGTTGGGCTCTGGTAATGGAGTTTACCACTGCGGACATCTTCCAGCACTCGCCATTTGGCGACATGCTGAACTCATTAAAGTCTCTCTCTCTGTCAAGAGGCTCTAGGCCGAACTATGTCCGGCCTGAGTGGGAAGCAGGCGACGAAGGAATTCGTTGCCCACCCACCACCCACTTCATTGCCACGATCGATGATTTAACCGATGTTCTTGACTTCGACTCCGAAGACATCGACGGTATGGACGATGATGCAGGAGAAGCTCTAGAATCTCTGGGGTGCGGGACTACTACCTTGTCACACGATATATACATGGTGGATACGCCCAAGAAGGACGACATCGATAATCCGGAAGATAAAACGCCCGGGCAAAAGCCAAAAAGGCGGCGCAGACGCCGCTCAAAGTCCAGCAATTGCAAAAATAGCGACAAGAGCGCAAGAAGGGTCGATATACCAGTAAACCCCGAAGGCAATAACGACCACATGGACCCAGCGATGGAGCAGGATGAGCCAGGTCACGCCAAACCAAGTTCAGAGCAAATACCTGATCACACTGATCCGGCGGGACGAGCTCATGAAACGGCCCCAGGACAGGAACACAGTCCGGACGACGATGCATTCATCAACCCGGAAGAACGCGTGGAACGAGGCAACCTCCACCGAAAGCTTATGGCCACAGCAAGAAGTCTAAAGAAGTAGAAGCAACGGCTCAAAGCCACACAGGAAAAACTCAGTCGCAGATGGAATAAAGTGCTAGACACTGAAGAAAGATATGGCGACGATCGCCATACAAAAAGCTATCCAAAACGCAAACTACTGCCAGAATTCGACGACGCGACCGTTCCACCAAAGATAATACGACCAGGAGACCAAACGTACCGCTTCACAACCACAACAGAGCGGCTACTGACACCGCGCATGATCTACGTGAGCAGCTGGATAAGAAAGCCGGTGCAGCCAGGTCCATCTATGAATCTAAAGGACACACCCCGACGAGGGACTATAGTCACCCAAACGCTAATACAAGCCAAATAACAGTTTGGAATAAGCACCGGACACAACAACAGCCGACTGCATGCCACAACGCGCCCAGATACAGAGGGGCTGCTCAACCCTTGTGCTTCACCAAAGAAGTACTCGACCATGAATTCCCACAAGGCTTTAAACCTGCGAACATAGAGGCATGCGACGACACGACAGACCCAGGCGTCTGGATCGAGGATTTTATCCTGCATATTCACATGGCTCGTGGGGATGACCTCCACGCCATCAAATACCTTCCCCTCAAGTTGAAGCGACCAGCTCGACACTGGTTGAAAAGCCTCCCCGAAGATGCAATCGGGAGTTGGGAGGAACTCGAGGACGCTTTCAGGGCCAACTTTCAAGGGACTTATGTTCGGCCTCCGGATGCAGACGATCTAAATCACATAATCCAATAGCCTGGAGAGTCCGCCCGCAAGCTTTGGAACAGATTCCTCACTAGGAAAAATAAAATTGTCGATTGTCCGGACACCGAAGCCTTAGCAGCATTCAAACACAACATCCGCGACGAGTGGCTCGCCCGGCACCTCGGCCAAGAAAAGCCAAGGACAATGGCAGCCTGAACAGGCCTTATGACCCGCTTTTGCGTGGGTGAAGATAGCTGGTTAGCCTGTAAAGGCACCAGCGACCCCATCACATCCGAAATAAGGGATGGCAACGGGAAGCCACGGCGTAATAAACACAAATGCCAAAACAAGGAAGAGAGCCCGGATAACACGGCGGTCAACACCGGATTCAGGGGCTCTCGACCTGATCTGCAAAAGAAGCCATTTAAAGGCAGTAAAGAGGGACCGTTCGGTTTGAACAGAGTCCTGGATAGACTATGCCAAATTCATGGCACCCCGGAGAAACCTGCGAACCACACGCATAGAGAGTGCTGGGTCTTCAAGCAGGCCGGCAAATTAAATGCCGAACACAAGGGGAGGGAAACACCAAGTGAAGACGAGGACGAACCTCGCCAGCCGAACACTGGGGGACAGAAAAAATTCCCGCCAGAGGTTAAAACAGTAAACATGATCCACGCGACTCACACATTCACAAGAAGGCACGAACGCACGCTCAGAGATGCGCACGATGTAGAGCCCATCGTACCCACATTGGACTCCTGGGTGTCTTGTCCGATCACCTTCGATCACATGGACGGCCAAACTAGTATTTGGCACGGAGGATCAGAGGCCTTGGTGCTAGACCCAATAATCGACGGATACCGTCTCACCCACGTCCTCATGGACGGTGGCAGTAGTCTCAGTTTAATATAGGAGGACATTGTCCGCAGAATGGGGATAAACCCATCCATGATTAGCCAAAGCAACACCACCTTTGAAGGGGTGATACCAGGCGTTGAAGCCCACGGCAGGGGCTCCGTCGTGCTGGAAGTAACATTTGGCTCCCCGGGTAACTCCACAAGCGAAGAACTACTCTTCACCATCGCACCCTTCCAAAGTGGCTATCACGCATTGCTTGGAAGAGCGGCCTTCGCCCGCTTCAATGCATTGCCGCACTATGGCTACCTTACAGTCAAGATGCCCGGTCCATGTGGCGTCATCACCGTTAGCGGAATCACAGAGCGCTCCTCACACGCAGAGTAACGCGACGGCCCTGGCGGCCGGACTATAAGCGGCCTCCAATATCAAAAAACATGACTGGTCATTACAGCCACCGACTCGGTTAGACGAGTCCGGTAGCCCAGATACAACTGAACCAGGGCACCGTACATGTAATCCCATAACGGATACCAGGGGATGTAAATGTTTAATGCAGCCGCACATCTGGCTCAACCTTACTGGCAGGCCAATATCTAACACTTTTATTATCAATCGCATACTTACGTTGCATTCTCTTGCGAGTTTTCTTTTTTCACAGACAACGTTCGCGCGATACCCTTCCAGGATACGGCACGACGGAGACAAAGGCGCAGACGTGCAACAGGGCCCCGTGCAACATGTTTGTTTTTAGATTAAGCCCATGTGTAAACCTTTTCTACTGCCCCTTGTTGTTTAACCATCCCATGGGTTCCATACCCACGGAGGATACTGCCATTATTGGCATTTCGCCACGACAGATCAAAACACTCGTACCTGGAAATTTCGGGCTTATAATAGGCTCTCGTCAGCCTATTTTCTTTTATAAAGACCGAATACCCTCGGGAGTGTTGGGCATCACGAGTTTGGCCGTATATGCATCAGTTCTAAATCATGTCTTTGGTCAAATGTAGGGTTTACCCGGCTCCTGGGTTTGCCGCCTTGTGTTTCGTTATTATCGGCTAAGGCAGGCCAAAGGAGAACTACTGCGATTGTGCCCTGGTTATTCCGGATGAGCGCCTCAGTAGAGAAAGCCGAAAACTGACTGTCATGATACAGCGAGAGACTGTTCAACTACTCGAAGACTCATCGGAATCTTTAAGGATTCCTCCGCATTAACGAAGGGCCATTTCCCGGCCATGTACATACGTGCCTGTATTCGGATGCGTGCGAATGTACCAGGGGCTACATAGTAGCTCCACTGTTAGACCCCCATGGCTAAGCGAAAGTATTACAGCTATATAGTCTGGTTGCCTAGTTCGACGTGTGATCACCTCCTTAATGGACCAAGATGTTGGATCAAGTGTGATTAAGCATATTTCTCACGAACACTCCCGCATTGTATGCGTGGGGGCTGAAGCCAACGACTGCTAACTTTCGGACTACTCATATCTATATAAAAACGGCCGCAAAGGGGACACAATCATACTTCCGGGCAAAAAGTATAAATATAGCCTCATAATCAAAATAAACATTGTTTTTTACAATGATTCGACTTATCATTCGAACAAGATATTCTTCGAGCACTGCGCCTCTATTAGGCGGGCACCTTTTGTGACCTGCGCCAAGTAGTGCTGGGCCAGATATTGGCCTCCCACCGAATCTTGGGTCGCTATAATGGTGGCCTCCATATCCGTCCAATAGGCTTTAACGCGGGCAAGAGCCATCCACGCACCCTCTATGCACGCCGACCTCCTCATGGCGTCAATCCGAGACACGACCCCAAGGAATTGCTGCACCAAACCAAAGTAGCTGTCCGGCTTAGGCCCCTTCGGCCAAAGATGGTCTATTACAGACCCCATTGCAAGCCCGGACAGCCTATGGAGCTCCGCCATAGCAGCCACCTTCTCATTTAGCGGCAGCAGGCGAGTGGGAGCATTGAACTATGACCAGAAAAGCTTCTCCACTTCTTTATCACCTTGACCCTCGAAGAACTTAGCAGCGTCAGCTGTACTATTCACCATGTCCGCATATGCGACTGCAGAACTCTAGCGCCCAGCCAGGGGAGCATACTTCAGATCCAAAAACTTCGTCCGTAGTAAGTAGGAGCCCCCAGCCACGGTTTTGTCGGCCTGTCGGAGCTCCTCCCGCATACCCCGGACCTCGGTCCGCATCTCCTTGGCGGCATTAAGTGCCTTGTCCAGGTCGGCCGAAATAGCCTTATTCTCCTTTTCAAGGAGTACATACCGGTCGGTGGCATTTTTCAACTCCTCAGCCATTTTGGCTATTTTTTCCTCGCTTCAGCGATGAGCAGCCTGTTCGGCTCTCAATTCTTTGTCCGCCTTTAGGGCAGCCACATTGCTAGCCCGAGCTTATTCCTTGGCCTGAGCAAGTTCTGCTCTCAGGGCCTCCACGGCAGCAGCACCATCTACGGTACAAACACATTGCATTAATATTATACCCCTCTCGCATTTTCCTATATATCATAATAAGGGAAGCAGAGCACATACCCTGTGACTCCTCCAGCCGTTTGTTCACCAGCGTGATATCAGCATCAATAGATTCGATCTGCCTCGTTAGTTCGGCATCTTCAACAAACTGGTCGGCTGCCAGATCCTTATATACCTCCGCACATGTACATCGCAACCATTACTATATGATCCCCCGTTTGCCGCTTATGGCGGGCAACCAGAGTCTCAGGGGCTACAATCCATAGGGAGCACACCTAGCATGTGCTTCATAACCAAAAAATTGTGCATTTTTCACTGCATGCCTCAAAGCCTTTGAGCAGGCTTGTAAATGCCTCATTCAAACCGCTTGTAGCGGATGAAACTTTGTGAGCACCGTGCTCATTAAAGAACGGTTCTCCTCCGAGAGCGTGACTCGCTCCAAAAGACCTGTCAGTACGTTTGGCCAGACACCGAACTGTGCCGGACCCTTCTCATCGCCCCCCGTGGGAGCCAAACGCTCCAGGATCAGGGCAATGGACATGTTGGCTTCTGGCTTTGGCAGATCCGGACTCCTCCGTGACGACACCTACGTGTCGCCTGCTTCTTGAGGCGGAGAGGTGGGTGGGGTTTCACTCTCCATCATCTCCGGACGAAGATCCCCCGAAGACGAACTCTGTTGAGAAGAGCTGCTCGCCGGACTGCAAAAGACGAAGTCCCAGTTATGGATCTTGGAGAAACACCATACCTTCGAATTAATGAATAACTTACGGCTCGATGGAGGGCTGGCCCGTTGGTGGGCACGATGCGGAGAGGGTGCCCGTCGCGGCAGAGCCCCCTAGTGATACCTTCTTCCCTTGTGTGGGCATCTCCGCCTCCAAGTCTTCAGAGGCGGCCCTCTTCTTCCCATGTGGGGAGGAGGCTTTAACCTCCCCTTCCCGACTATCCTCCATAGGAGAGGTAGCGATTCCCCCGGCCTGGATGCGTAGTGTGTGAAGTTCGGCTTCACTGCCCTTTCCTTCGCCTTTCCCTGAGGGGATTTTGCTGAGCACCCGGCCAAGCATCTTGGCAATGGTTGGACCAGGCGAACCTTCAGGAAGTGGCGCCGGACACCTGATTCTCTCCGCCTTGTTGAGCCATTCCTGGCCACGGAGGGATTTTCAGAATAATAGTTATGATAAATATAAATGAAGTGTCCGGCTTTAAGGTTACTTACTTGGGCATCTAGGCGATTGCAGCTTAGGCCCGCATCCTCGGTGGTGTCCGGACACTTTACTTGCGGTCCGAAGAATAATTTACACATCCCTTCGAGCTTCAGGCCAAAGAAGTGCTTAATAGTCTGCGGACCCTCGGATTAAACTCCCACATCCGGAGTCGCCGATGTTTGCACGGCAACATCCATCGGATTAGCATCACTTGCATTATGCTGACAAGATTAATATCCCTCTCAATAAGCTCCCGGATGCGGTTTTGCAGTTCTGGTACATTGCCAGCAGGCCCATAATTCCGTCCTACATCGGTCCGAGACGCCAACTATGACGGAGGGCCCGAGCGGAACTCGGGGGCGGCTACCCACTTTGTGCCTCTGGGAGCTGTAGCATAAAACCACCTCCGTTTCCATACATCGGATACTTCCGGGAAAGAACCCTCTGGCCATGGGGCATCAACGTTCCTGCTTATTATGGCACCTCCACACTCCGCATGTCGCCCCTCGATCATCTTCGGCTTCACATTGAAGGTCTTGAGCCATAAGCCGAAGTGTGGGGAGACGTGGAGAAAAGCCTCGCACACAATAATGAACGACGAGATATGGAGGATGGCGTATGGAGCCAGATCATGAAAATCCAACCCATAGTAGAACATAAGCCCCCTCACAAAGGGGTCGAGGGTGAGGCCCAGGCCTCAGAGGAAGTGAGGAACGAACACAATGCTCTCATTGGGCTCCGGCGTAGGGATGACTTGCCCCGGAGCAGGAAGCCCGTGCTGGATATCAGCAGTCAGGTATCCGACCTCCCTAAGCTTCATAATGTCCTCCTCTTGAATCGAGGAGGCTACCCACCGGCCTTTTGCATCGTATCCGGACATGTTGGAGGATCTGGGGTGTTGGAGCTTGGGTCTTGGGTGTTAGAACTCGAGGCGCGAGAAGGAGCAGGGGAGGTGGAAAAGAGGTGTAGGCCTTGACCCCTTTATAAAAGGGATGAATATCAAGAGTCCTCAGCGTGACCGCTTGGGACTTATCTAAAATACACAGAGTCATACCGACGGTCGTCGTGGGGTCGCACATGCCCGTATTGATGAAAGACCCTGCAATAAGAGGAACACGATCTCTGCTTTGGCAGGACGTGCCAATAAAACCGCCTTGCAATGCGAGTCGAGGTGGAGCAGGAAGTGCTGGTTCGTGTTGGACTAGGCCACAATTCAAGGGCACGATGTACAAAGATTGCCAGCAGAACGGACTTATGCTATGTTCCCTACAATGGTGTGTGAGGATAATCCTGCAGAACCGGACACTATTCGTCGTAGCAGATCCAGACACGGTCCACGTGTTCGATAATAACCTTGGAGTATTCGGAGAAGGAACCCGCCTTGCAATGCCGAAGACAAGACTGCGCGCCGGAATCATCGTCGTTGAAGCCTGGTTCAGGGGCTACCGAGGGAGTCCTGGATTAGGGGGTATCCGGACAGCCGGACTATATACATTGTCCGGACTATTGAAGCGTGAAGATAGAAGACTCAAGACTTCGGCCCGTGTCCGGATGGGCTCTCCTTTGCGTGGAAGACAAGCTTGGCGATCCGGATATTATATTTTCTTCCTTGTAACCGACTCCATGTAAACCCTAGCTCTCTCCAGTGTCTATATAAACCGGAGAGGATGGTCCTTAGAAGGCCGATCACAATTACAATCATGCCATCATAGGCTAGCTCCTATGGTTTAGCCTCTACAATCTCGTGGTAGATATACTCTTGTACTACACATATCTTCAATATTAATCAAGCAGGAAGTAGGGTTTTACGTCCATCGAGAGGGCCCGAATGTAACGCCCCAGATTCGATGCGCCAGGTGTCCGCCAGTTATTCGCCTTTGTTGCCATGTCATTTGCTTGCGTGTTGCATTTTATCATGTCATCATGTGCATCTCATTTTGCATATGTGTTCGTCTCATGCATCCGAGCATTTTCTCCGTTGTCCGTTTTGCAATACGGCACTCCTATGCCCTCCGGCGTTCCCCTTTTGTCTCTCGTTGTGAGCGGGAACATTCTCGAAATGGACCGAGGCTTGCCAAGTGGCCTTGGTATACCACCGGTAGACCGCCTGTCAAGTTTCGTGCCATTTGGAGGTCGTTTGATGCTCCAACGGTTAACCGCGTAGCCCGAAACCCCCCCTTTCTCTTTGCAGCCCAACACCCCTCCAAAGTGGCCCAAAACCCATCCCAACCCCCTCCATGCTCTCGGTCGTTCGATCATGATCGTGTGGGCGAAAACCATGCTCCATTTGGACTCTTCTAGCTCCCAAAATCTATATATATGCCCTCCCCCCGAAAAATTCGCGGATGAAAACCCTAGATCCATCCCTTCCGCGCCGCCGGACACGTCCGGCCGCAGCCGGACACGTCCGCCCTCGCCCCCGCGCCAATCCGAGCTGGACATGTGGCACCTCCGCCGCCACCCGCCGCCGCGGCCCGGCCAGCCCGCTGCAGGCCCGCGGGGCCCATCCCGCGCCGCCGCCCGGGCCCGAAGGGCGCCACCGCCCGCCAGGCGCCTCGCCCCACGCCTGCGCCGCCCGCCGCCAGCGCTCGTCACCGCCCGCCGGCGCGCTTCCTCCGCCGCCGCGCCGCCCGCGTCCGTCGCCGCCTCTGTCGCCCCGTCGTTGCCGCTCGGCCGGCCCCCGTCTCCACCGCGCCCTCGAGCCCTCTGCCGGCTCCCGGCCGCGCCGCCGCGCCCCCGCGCCTCGCCGCCGACAGCGCCGGCCTCCATGCCCTGTCTCGCCACCGTTCGCCGCCCGCCTTGTCGTCCCTCCCGCGCCGCCGGGCTGCCTGCCCGCACCTCCTGGTGGCCGCGCTGCCCGCGCTGCCCGACCCTGTCCCCGGCGAGCAGCCCCCTCGCCGGCGCCGCCCCGTTCCCGGCCGTCTTCCTCAACTCCGGCCGGATCTACCCCCGGGTGGATGAGATCCACCGGGAGCCGGTCCAAACATGCCTCCCCGCCCTGGATCTCCTCATCCCGCTTCGTCCCGTCCAGATTTTCGGAGGTTGAAATTCCACCAAGTCCCAGATTTTCAGCATTATCATGCCATGTTCATCGCATCATAACTCTGCGCATATAGCTCCGTTTTGTGCGTGTAATACGTCAAATTGTTCGTCTCAATGAGTACTTCATTTTGTTCCATTGCACCATGTTCATTTGAGCTCATCTTGATGCCTGAATCATCGTTGCAAGAGTGCTTCATAATGTTAGTTCCTGTTTCTTAACAGAATATGCTCATTTGTCATTTTTGCCATGATTGATGTGTGCATCCTATGAGGTTGATGTATACATGTGTTTTGAACCATGCCATGCCATCTTTACAGTGGTGTATGCCATGTATTTTTGTGATCAATGTGGTGACTAGAACAAGCATGTAAACTAGGCTTCATGATGTTGGTGATTTTAGTCCCTGTTCTGCTGTTATTTTGATGCCATGTAAACTTGATGCTACAGAGAGATCCATGCATATTTTGAGATACTTTAGTAAGGATGTTTTGAACATATAGTTATGCTCTATACATTCATGCCCCTGTTTGGAATTATGGAGTAGTCTAGCATGTCATTTTCGTGCTCTACTTTTGCTACAAAATGTTTCCTGGCAAATTGTTTACATGTTATTCAATTTTGCCAAGGTTGTTGGAGTTGATCCTTGCATGCTATGAACTTGTTCTTGCCTTGGTTAGCTTCATAAACATGTCTTCTTGCTGATGCTATGCTTATCTTGTCATGAAATGACTTGTGGTGAGTGAATCGAGCTTGTTAAGTAGGGCACTCGTTGTTGCTGTTTTGCTAGGCTGAATATGTTATTTCGTGATGCTATGTAAACCTGCTGCTTCAAGTCATTCTATGCATAATCTGGAGATGTTCACTAAGAGTGTTTTGTTATACATGTCATTCTCTATCCATCCATGCCCCTGGTTGCATTTATAGCCTGCTGTAGCTTATTGTAATCTTGCTCCAAAGTTGCTAAATAATGTTGCTGTCAGCCTATTAACATTAAGTTCAGTTGTTGCCATGATTGTTGTTAGTGATCCATGCACCCTATGAACTTGCTCTTGCCATTCTTAGCTTCATAAACATGTATTCTTACTGTTGGTTGCCTTACCATGCCATGTAATTCTATGTGGTGAGTGGTACAAGCTCACCAACATGCCTACTTATCGTTGTTCCTGCCATGTATGAATCTGTATTATAACTTGCTATGTTTACATGGGTGCCATCATTTCTTCTGATCCTTTTTGGCTCATGGTCAGTAAAGGACATTTGATCTATGCATTTAGTATATTCATGCCATGCCCTTTTTTGCCATGATAAGTTCCTGTAACATGTTGTTTGATAGCTCTAAACATTGCAACCTGATGTTATTTTTTGCGAAGTCTGAACTGTTATTTTTTACAATCTTGCCATGTGTGTTTGAGCATGTTCTAGTGATTTCTAGAGATAGCTCAGTGTTCATGTTTTGTAATGCTTTACCTGTACATCATGTCCATGCCTTTTGTTTTCATATTGTGGTACTGTAGCATGTTGTTTTGATGCTTGCAATATGCCTAGTTGCTGTTTTGGACAGATTGTTGTTATGACTTGTATAGAGTGTATGTGTGGAACCGTTGCTCCGTTTTGAGTGTGCTCTATATGAAACTTGCCTAGAATTGCATGTAGTTCCGTATTATCATGTTGCATCCATGTTTTTGAGGTGTTTTCTTGATGTTTGTATGCATTCTGCATCAATGCCATGTTTAACTTGTTTTGCTCATATCTTCTAGGCCGTAGCTCCAAATCTAATGAACTTTATATGTAACTTGACTAGAATCTCGTGTAGATGATCTTGGTGCATCTTAACTTGCTGTTTGACAACTTGAACATAAGGTTTAAATAGATCTGGACCAATTTCAAAATATGCATATGAGGACTTATCGGAATTGTTATATGTTGTTCCCGGCCTCATTTAAACTTGCCTTGATGTGTTGCTCTTGTTTGCATCATCTCTTGCCATGAGTAGCTTCATGTAGTCTTGTCTTGCATCATGCTTGTTTGTGCATCATGTCATGTTCATGTGTGGTGTGTTTACTATGTTGTGTTCTTCTTCTCGATAGTTCCCGTTTCGTTGCGACCGTGAGGATTCGTTCATCTACGCTTGGTTCGGCTTCATCCGTTCGTCTTCTTCATGGACTCGTTCTTCTTCCTTGCGGGATTTCAGGCAAGATGACCGCTACCCTGGATCTCACTACTATCATTGCTATGCTAGTTGCTTCGTTCTATCGCTTTGCTGCGTTACCTATCTTTTGCTCATCAAGCCTCCCAAATAGCCATGAACCTCTAACCTTTGACACCCTTCTTAGCAAACCGTTGCTTGGCTATGTTACCGCTTTGCTCAGCCCTCTTATAGCGTTGCTAGTTGCAGGTGAAGTTGAAGATTGCCCCATGATGGACAGGATTATGTTGGAATATCACAATATCTCTTATATTATTAATGCATCTATATACTTGGTAAAGGGTGGAAGGCTCGGCCTTATGCCTGGTGTTTTGTTCCACTCTTGCCGCCCTAGTTTCCATCATACTGGTGTTATGTTCCCGGATTTTGCGTTCCTTACGCGGTTGGGTGATTTATGGGACCCCCTTGACAGTTCGCTTTGAATAAAACTCCTCCAGCAAGGCCCAACCTTGGTTTTACCATTTGCCTCACCACCACCTACATTTCCCTTGGGAGTAATTAACCCGAGGGTCATCTTTATTATAGCCCCCCCGGGCCAATGCTTGTCTAAGTGTTGGTCCGAACCAGAGCCACTTGCAGCGCCACCTCGGGGAAACTTGAGGGTTGGTTTTAGTTGTACGTAGTGTTCATCCGGTGTTGCCCTGAGAACGAGATATGTGCAGCTCCTATCGGGATTGTCGGCGCATCGGGCGGTCTTGCTGGCCTTGTTTGCCCATTGTCGAAATGTCTTGTAAACCGGGATTCCGAGTCTGATCGGGTCTTCCTGGGAGAAGGTATATCCTTCGTTGATCGTGAGAGCTTATCATGGGCTAAGTTGGGACACCCCTGCAGGGTATAATCTTTCGAAAGCCGTGCCTGCGGTTATAGGTAGATGGGAATTTGTTAATGTCCGGTTGTAGATAACTTGACACCAGATCTGAATTAAAACGCATCAACCGCGTGTGTAGCCGTGATGGTCTCTTTTCGGTGGAGTCTGGGAAGTGAACACGGTTTCTGGGTTATGTTTGACGTAAGTAGGAGTTCAGGATCACTTCTTGATCATTGCTAGCTTTCTGACCGTTCCATTTGCTCTCTTCTCGCTCTTATTTGCGTATGTTAGCCACCATATCATGCTTAGTCGCTGCTGCAACCTCACCACTTTACCCCTTCCATTCCCTTTAAGCTTTGCTAGTCTTGATACCCATGGTAATGGGATTGCTGAGTCCTCGTGGCTCACAGATTACTACAACAACAGTTGCAGGTACAGGTTGTGCGATGATCATGACGCGAGAGCGATTCTTGCTTGCGTTGAGTTCTTCTTCTGCTTCTTCGATCAGGGGATAGGTTCCAGGTCGGCAGCCTGGGCGAGCAGGGTGGATGTCGTTTGAGTTTCTGTTTGTGTTTCATCCGTAGTCGGGTGATGCTCTTATGTATTGTGATGTTGTATTCGTGTGGCATTGTATGCCTTTTGTATGTATCCCCATCTATTAGGTAATGTTGATGTAATGATATCCACCTTGCAAAACCATTTCAATATGCGGTTCTATCCTTGGTGGGACCTTCAAGTCTCTTTAGGATAGTATCACATATTGGGCATGACACCGAACCTGGGTAAACATTGTGTCCCTTGCTTCTTTTTACCATCAGCCTAAGACGCATAGATCGGGACCCCCTACCCGAGATCCGCCGGTTTGGACACCGACACCCGCTCCTGACCAGCCTGGCCCACCCAAAGCCCCTCCATCGCCCACACGCGCTTCCCGCCCGAAATGGTTAGCGCCGCTCCAAAGAATCGGTGCCGCATTCATGCCCGGACAGAGCAGACGTGACCTCTCACTGGCGCGTGCATTGAAGGGAGAAGCGGATTCAAGAGTGATGGTTGCTTCGTCCGTCCAACTTACTCCTGGGTCTATGTGATTTGACGGCTCCTTGGTCATTATTACAGAGGTGGTAGGGCTGCTGGATGTCCCACGCTATAGGCGAAAGGAAGTACTACTAGATTACAAATTTCTCCATTCTTACAGTGGATGAGTGCAAGAGCAGTGAAAACACACAGGCTCAGTGTTTACATGGCCCACCTCACACTATCACCATATTTTCTGGACACCGTGCGACACCTAACTATTTACATAGTACTCCCTCCATTCCTAAATATAAGTATTTGTAGAGATTCCACTAGGTGGACTACATACGGAACAAAATGAATGAATCTACACTTACAATGCATCTATATACATCCGTATGTGGTTCATGGTGAAATATCTACAAAGACTTATATTTAGGAACGAAGGAAGTACTAGTATAGTACGTACTGTAATTTATCAGCGAGATAGTACAATGCTATGAAGCTTCCAGCTTCTGTTACATGTATCTTGCATCCAAGGTTGCCCATTGCAACATTTCATAAAATATAAAGGAGACTAACATGCATGCTGTTGCATCTCAATGATTGACAGATCATAGCAAATATGTACTCCCTCCGTTCCAAAATAAGTGTCTCAACTTTATGCAAACTTTAGTATAAAGTTGTACTACTACTAAAGTTGACACTTATTTTCGAATAGAGGCAGCTAAAGAAAAAAACGATCCATGCAGTCCCTAGTCCTTGAACCGTAAACCCTAACCATGCTTTAATTGGGTGGCAATGTTCGAGCTTCCCAAGAAATGAAGTTTGCAACCTTTCGACCATCGGATCATGTTGTGCAGTTTCACCAAAATCGAGATGAGCATCCTTGTGGCAAAGAAATTGAAGAAGCATGATTAGAATAAGATTACTGGGACTAGTTGATGAGACATAAACACATCACAAATATAGTATGTAGAAGCCAGTAGAGGTATGTGAGGGGCAAAGAAGTAGAGAAATATCCACATGGAGTGATGTGGGCAGCTGGAGCAGTGGTGCAAGCCGGCTGTAAAGGGAGTTGTACCTGAGGGATGTCGGGACGTAGCTCAATCTTGAGGATGGCGGCGAGAGGCGGCAACTACCCACATTGCGGCTGTGAGAAAGGGATGAAGGCAACCTCACCGGCTTTGTGAGAGAGAACGACGGGGACCCCTGATCGGGACGTGCCGACAGTTGGTTTTCGCCATCGGCGACGGCGACGGCGACCGCATCTACACTAAGCATCCACCCCTTCCCCCGGCGGACGTGATCTTCCGGGATGTTAGAGATGTGGCCACAGTCGTTTTGTGTGAGAGAGTGTGAAGAGAGCAACCCCAGCAAGCAACCATGTAGGCTGGCCCGTCCTGACTATGTATATAGTGGAGCGGTTTCCTTTTCTCTCCATATGAACCTATTATATTGCGTGTGTGCCACTGAAGAAAAAAACTTTATTTATAAATGACACTGCACCTACTAGTCGTTCTCCTATAAACCTTGCGCTTGGCATCTCCAAAATATTAACCTTGCGATTGGCTCTTCGCCTCTTCGGGAAGTCAAGCAATAATGGTACTGCAGTGTATATTGTTCTGGGTATATGAGACCGAATGAATTGCTGTACGTCCGCCACGTGGGCGAGGGTCGAGGGGCGAGGGAGAGTGCGTACTATTATGTCCATTTCACGGGGTGTTTTTTTCTAGGGACTTTTTAGTGTAGGGACTAGAAAAAGTCCCTCTCAGAGACTTTTTAACCAAACATGAGGGACTACGGACTAAAACTTGCTTTTTGGGACTTAATGAAGAAGACTCTCAAGGAGAGTCTTTTTTGGGACTTTTCCAACAATGCCCCTCCCTGCACCCATTGCCCCGCCACCCCATGGTGTTGTTTGGTTGTTATTTTTCTGTATACTAGGGGTAACATCATCATTCAATAACCTCTAGGGAGGGACTAGGGACTTTTTAGTCCCTGAAAACAAACAGGGAGGGACTTTTTAAGGAGTAGGGACTTTTTAGTTGGGACTAGAAAAAGTCCTAGGACTTATGAACCAAACATGGCCTCAATATGGACTACATATGGAGCAAAATGAGTGAATCTAGACTCTAAAATACGTCTATATACATCAGTGTTTCGAGTATGTACTAGTAGTTCATATTGAAATCTATTAAAGGACATATATATTCCAAACAATATGATAATCTCTCTAACCAACGTAGTAGGGATGAGGAGTAAACGGAGGGAGTAGTAAATTTTCTCCTCGTCCTGCGAGCCACCGCGCGTGTGGGCGAGGGAGCGGGCGTAAGGCGTATAGTACTACTACTACTAAGCAAGCTTCACCTCATCCTACGA
>NC_041393.1:65004739-65147848 GCF_002162155.2 Triticum dicoccoides
TACGAGTTGACGAGACACGTCAAAAGTACTCCAGTGTATAGAGCCTTGCCTCTAAGGTAGGCCCCACATGGTTTGCCTCTTTTTTAACATAACGCGTCAAGTCACAATTTTTTTGTTCACCCGTGGTAGACGATCCTCCCTCCACCAAGTGGAAAACCAGTAACGTGTCAAATTATCACGTGGGCTGCCTTTTCGTACAGAAATGAGCTCCAGCATGTACCCGCGTGGGTGTGGTTGGGAAAGAGATGGGAGTACGTGCGCCATGCGTGCACCTCTTCTCTTCGTGCACCTCCCCCACCTACGTGGGTGTGTGTGAGAGAGATACAAACCTAGACAGATGGCGTGTGCGTTCGTGAGTGTTTTTTTGTTTGGGGGGGGGCTTGATTTCGTGAATGTATTTGTGGCAATATGTATCGATGACATCTCAAACAAAATTATGCATGCAATGTGTGTGAAATGGAGGCCTAGCCATATCATATATAGAGGGCCGGGCGATCCACGAGAAGAGAGGGAGGGGTCATAGATATCGATAGAGTCGAAGAGAGGATCAAGTGGGTGGGTGCGAGATCGATGAAGAGAGCCATCGAAATTGTGTGTGTATGTGTGTGCAAGTCAAAGATATAGGGAGACTGACCTACCGGAACGTCAGAGGGCACAGGTCAAGTTTGTGTGTGGCAAGGAGACATGACTAGAGCGCTCGATGTATCGATGTGTGTGTGGGGGAGGGGGGTTGGGGAGGGGTAGCCAGAAGCCTAACTATAGAGGTAGAACGACTCATATATGTGTTGAGAAGGAGAGACCCAGCTATGTCTTGAGGGAGATCGGTCGACATCCATACATAACTGAAGGACGGGAAATAGGATGGGACAGAGAGAGAGAGAGAGAGAGAGAGAGAGAGAGGGGAGATAGAGAGGGATGGAGAGGGGTAGAGTGCTGGATGGGTGATGGAGTTGCTTCTCGAAGATGGTGGGAGAGGCCTACTAGACAAACTGAGGGTGGAACTGCAATATTATCAATAAGACTGGGGATGTGTTTCTATGTGTGCCTGTGCGTGATAGATCTGTCGGGACACATCCATGGATGATGAAGGGGAACCATGTGTTTGGTAAGCAAACCTAACTAGATCGGTAGATCAATTGTTGTTTGTCGGAGGAAGGGAGAGACATAACTAATGAGGTAGATCGATCGACGCGTGGGGAAAACGAGTGATAAGGAACTAGCTAGCTATATGTATAACGGGAGATTGGTCGGTGTACGTCCATTTGTTAGAGGCAAATAAGGCCCAGCGAGACGGATAGATAGAGAGAATAGAGCTAGGAGGTGGTGCGAGAGGCCCAGCTACTAGCTAGATAGGGGGAGGAGTGTGCGGTTGTGAGATCAATGAAAAGAGGGGCAAGAGTTTACACGTGCGTGGGACCGTATGAGAGACACGAGGCAAGGACACATAAAGGAGGAAATTTAAGGTGCGTGTGTATGTTGTAGGCAGGCATCGCTGGAGAGTTTTATCGATCGGTGTGTGTCGGAAAGGAGTTGTGGAGACTGTGGGAGAACGACCTAAAGAAAAAAAATGAATGTGCACGATGGATATAATGCCGAGGGAGGGGGAGGGCAAGGAGGGCGTGTGCATGCACGAGAGAAAGTTAGTAGTAGCTACAAAGGTTAGAGGATTGTGTGGGTGTAAGAGACCAACAAAGATAATAATTTGATATGAAAGTGGATTCATATATTTGAATAGGATACCATAGTGTTTTAAACCACTGTTCAAGATATCTTCTGATATTCCGATAAATTGGCTGATTTATCGCTTACCGTTGTCAAACCGATAAGATAATTTGGCCGACAATTCAGCCGATATGGCGATAAATTGTCCGGTATGCCGATAAAATGGCCAATTTACCCCTTATCATGGGTTGGCCGATAAGTTCCTGATAAGCGATATCCCCAACATTGTTTTAAACATATGCATGCATGAATATAACGGTGATACACGTGTTGTGGTTTTGCACATGTTATACCATAATGTGATAATGCATGGCGTTTGCAACTCACAGCTAAATGTCGAACAATCAAAACCATGCTATACATCGAACAATCTCACATTTTATTTGAATTTGTGATAATGTGTGGCATTTGTAGCTTACAACTAAATATCGAACAATCTAAACAATACTATATATCAAACATTCTCACATTTTATTTGAATTTGTGGTAATGTGTGGTGATTGCAACTCACATCTAAATACTTGTAGGCGCAGGGGGCGGGGCACCATACATAATGTGATAAACACATTATACATATGAGACATGGTTTAGATTATCACGATCTAGCTAGAGCTTGAAATGTACTGTGATTTGAAATCAACATAAATTGGATTCAAAAAATTGAGTTCGAGTTCCTATAGTACACATAGTTCATATGTAACTCGAGACTAATCATGTGGTGTGCTGTGAAGATAATACACCAACGATGGTTTAATTTGACAATAATGATGATTGTAGATCTTATTAAAATAGAGAAATGAGTTCAAATGCTTTGACTTCACAACAATCATTATTGTAGATCTTATTCAAATAGAGAAACGAATTCAAATTTAGTTCATATTGAAGCGGTAGTATATACGTTTGGAATGCACTAAAACGTTCATTTGAGTAGTAGGTTGCATGCATTATACACGTAGAGAAATATTTTAATTGAACATAACATGAATTCAAAGTTTCGAATGAAATTTGTAGTGCGAATTGATTTGGTACAATACACGTTAGGCTTGTCCGGAAATTTCAACCCGCGCCTAGTTTGCCCGAAATATTTAAGATATATCTTTGTCTCGTTGTGCTCCGACAACACCCTCCATCTGAACCCGTGCCTTGCTATTCCAAAATTACAACACGCGCAAAAACTCCCACCTACTATGAAATCCCGACACGCGAAATGCCCGTGATACCCCTGAACCGAAAGAACCGCCTCAAATTGGTGGGGGTACTTTCGTAACATACCCCACATTTCGGACAAGCGCATCTCTAAGCCATGGTTCCCCACTCCCATCCCATCCGCCCACCCATTCATACACCAAGGCCACGAAAACCCACGAAGCCCCACACCCTCCTCCGTCCGCCACCCAGCCGGAGCCTCTTCCCCGACGACATCGTCCATAGCAACACCTCGACGTCCCTCATCCACCATACCGGATGAGGATCCGTCGTCGATCTCGTTGTCCCGCCGGTTCAGCCACCCAGTCCTCCACCTCCAAGGAGCTTCCCCGATGTTCCCCTCGTCTTTCACGCCACCTCCATTCCCACGCCGTCGTCTTCACCTGCACCACCAGAAGAGCAACATCATCACCGTTTGCTCGGATGAAGTTGCGGCCTAATCAACAACACCAAAGAGGTTGTACACTAATCACCGCATTTTCTTCTTGATTCGATCTCATGGTGCTGCCGGTGCTCGATCCCGAGCCGACAAGACGCGGCTCCATCCACGACTGCATCGCCGACCACTTCCTCCACGGCGTCGCTCCCTCGGCGGCAACGTCCACATCAGTAGGAGCTGCTGCTGCTTTAGCTCTCGCTCACGCTGCTGCTCTGCTCTTGCTCTCGGTCCCATGCCTGGTCTACTCTTGCTATTACTCTTGCTCGCGCTGCTGCTCTCGCTCTTGCTCTTGCTTGCGATGCTGCTCCAATTTAGCTACACTTCAATCGACTGAATCGACTTTTGGTTCAGTCGATTTTCAGGCGGTGTGGGGGCTCGCCGGAGTTAAGGAAGCACCAGCCGTAGTGGGGAGGGGGGCTCGCCGGAGAGGTACCCCACTATCTTTCTTAGGGTTCAACATGGGGGCGGTGGTCGCCGACGGTGGTGGGGCAGTGGCGTGGGGATCACCGGAGAAAAAGCTTGGCACGGGGGGCCTAGAGGGATGGCCGGGTCGGCGGCGGACCGACGGTAGGGAGTGTTTTTGGGGCGGGCGGGGCGGCGGGGGGCGGCTGTTTTGCCGATGGTGGTTGGCGGCTCAGGGGGGTGGAGGTTGAAGAAGAAATGCAGGCCCTTGATTTCCTATCCAATGGCTGCAAAATTGACTGACCGGAGATGAAAAAGTCACTCGACTGACGTGTAGCCTCACCTCTAGTGCGTTCAGCTTTGACAGCAAAATTCAGTTTCGATAATTAAGTTCAGTTTCGACAGTTAAATTCAGTTTCGACAGTTAAGTTCAGAGATGAGCGGCAGATGTATTTTATATCTAGCACTTTGTGGTTATGTATTGTACATCATCTATTGGAGATGCTATTAGAATTCCACTCAGTTAACATTGTCTCTCTTGTCCTGCTTCAGCCTCGGCGTCGTACAACTTACCGGAGCTGCTCCAACGACGAAACCCTCCATTCCAGCGGAGCAGTACCTCGGGCTCCATCTCCAGACGCCTAAGATCTTCTTCCCCTCCTCTGACAGCCAAGTCAGCAGGAGCATCCTCACCGGCCAACCCAATCACGCTGAGATCGACATGGCTTCGCCAAAGTGGTTGTACACTTGTTGCATCTCTTTTTTACTCTACATGTCATATATATTGTCCACTGAGCACATGTAGTAACGTGAAATACGATTATTTTATCCTACTATATGACAAGCAGTGAGGTACCAGGCAACTTAGCTATCCGTGATGGACTCTCTTGAACGCCATCATTATTTATCTCTGCGCATTTGAGCTGTGCATTGGTCGATGGGCCTGGGGGTTGAGCTACTAGGGCAGTGGCCTGGGTCCAAAGTAATAGAAGTAGCACAAAAACATTTTTTAGTGTAGGCTTTTCCTTGCTCAAGCCTGCCTACGAGAATCGCCAGTGCTTGAAAGGAAAAGTGAATGAAAAACGTAGGAATTGGAAAGTTTCCTATGGTACTACTTTTCACGAATTTGGTGCAAAGGAATGGAGCAAAGGAAAACTGTAGGATTTGTTCCTTTAGTGTCTCCTTGAAAGAAAAACCGTAGGAATTCTAATTTCCACTTGTTCTCCTTTTCATATTCCTATTCATGAAGCACAAGACTAAGGGATAGTAGCATAACAGCATTATAACCATACATTTTCTTGTGGTTTGACTTAATCTCACCATGCTTCTTTACATCCTATGATCTTCCAATTCTTGTGAATCAAACACCCAGATTGGCAGAAATCCTGTGTTTTTAAATTCTCTGTTTTGCATGTGCATTCCTATCCTATTCCCGTCTACTTCCTATCCCTACATTGTTAGAATCCTCAAATTCAAACAAGCCCTTACACAATTACTTCCGTTATAGATATGTGTCAAAGAAAACCTTGTGTGGTTTGCCCTGCTCCTGCGGCGCTGTGTTCCACCCCAGCTCAGCTGCTCCAATGACGGAAGGGTTCAGCACAGCAGAGATCCGCTCTCCATACTGTCTTTCGCCACCTCAGATCTTCTTCCCCGCCATCGGCAGCCACGACAACTGCATTACCATCATCAACTGAGAAGATGACCTTGAGGACTACACGGGCCCGCAAGAGAGGTCGCACTCTTCCGTGTCTGCTTACGTTATGCATCGCTTAATATGATGACATGCTACATTATCATCGTGTTCAGCTATTAGACTCCGAGTCAGGTCCAAACTAATGCTGAAACTTGAGTTTTTAAATGGTTGTGGGGTACATATTGGGGCAGCAATCAGTACTATCTATCTACTATCTGGTTAATCTCGGGTGTCTACTATGAGTTTCATGTTGGGTACAAACAAACATTAAAGGAGCCATTATCTGTATTTTTTAACTAAAGCTACTATCTGCCTGCTATCATTGGTTTTGGGTCTATCCACAGTTTGCTACCATCACTCTGGATTTGTGCATGCAGTCCTTACATAATCTCACTATGTTTTATTCCTATGCATGCTAGTTATTGTACACAATGGAACATATCATGTAGAGCAAAAGAGATGAGCATTGCGTGGCAATAAAATTTCATGCAGACGTCGCTCCATGGTGGGTGCAAAGGGAGCCCCCCTCCACCCATTTGGGATCATAATCAAGAGGAACATAACTATTCTGAGGGGGATTCAGAAGGAGAAGACCACTCCTATTTACCCCATGAGGTCTTCGCTCTAACTTGGCATGCTGATGTTGGTAATATCATGCATATGGTGCCTTGCATTGCTTACTATATACTTCAAAGATGTCATCTGCTTAGTTTAGACATGCTTTGTGTCAATGCCATCTGTTTAGTTTCTTTATCGTATATGTGAATCATGCAATGCCATATGTTTAGTTTCTTTATCATATATGTGAATCATGCAATACCATCTTGTTTAGCCATGCATCACATATGTGAATTTTGCAATGCCACCCTGGTTAGCCAATCATCTTATATGGGAATTATATCATGGCATCCTTTATTTATTACGTGTTAAATTTTTCAACAATTTTAGTACATTCAATTACTCTTCCTGTGCATCAGCCATTCGGCACGGTCATGGAAAAATATGGAGTGGAAACAAGGTCTTCAGAGTAGACAATGCTATCTGACGAAGCGCATGTCTTGCTGGTCACAGATAGCTCCTCAAAGGAGGATTCGGAGATAGATGACCAGTCCTATTTCCCCCCCGAGGTGCATGCTCTAACTTGGAAGGGTTATGTTGCTCATATCGTGCATATGGTATCTTGCATTGCTATGTCATTTGCTTAGTTTAGACATGCTTTGTGTGAATGCCACATGTTTAGTGTCTAATTACCATATATGTGAATTATGCAATGCCATCTTGTTGCAAGACATTATATATGTGCATTATGCAATGTTATCTTGTTGCAAGGCATTATATATGTGAATTATGCAATGCCATGTTGTTTATCCAAGCGTCATATATGTGAATTATATCATGCCGTCCTTTTTTTGTATTTCTCATTGCATTTGTCAACAATGTTTGTATATTCAACTACTCTTCCTGTGCATCTGCCATTTGAATTGGTGATGGAGAAATCTGGAGTCAAAACAAGGTCTTCAGAGCAGACAATGCTACCTACTGAAGCAGATATCTTGTTGGTTATAGATAGCTCAGAGGAGGATTCAGAGGCAGATGACCAGTCCTATTATCCCCCTGAGGTGTATGCTCAAACTTGGCAGGGTTATATTACTCATATCATGCATATGTTGTATTGCAATTCTTAGTTTTTACATCATATACACAATATTGAATGCCATCTCCTTAGTTGACACATCATATATGCGATTTCCCTCTGCTCACTTCCTTAGTATATAAATCATATATTCGAATTATATCATGCCATGATGTTTACATAGACAGCATGTATCTGAATTATGGCATGCCAACCCATTTTCTAAAGACATAATATAGTTATATCATCTCATCCTGTGTACATAGTCATCATATTTTAAATTATGTCATTCTATCCGTGAATTATATCATGCCATCATGTTTCCATTGACAACATGTTTGTGATTTATGGCATGCCAACCACTTTAATAGACACATCGTATAGTTATATCTAGTCACCATGTTTACATAGTCATCATATTTTGAAGTTTGTCATTCTATCCTATTTAGTTAGCCATCATACATGTGAAATTGTGTCATGCTATCCTGTGTAATTAGCCATCATATATGTGAAATTATGTCCTGCTATTATGTTTGGTTAGACAACATAAATGTGAATTATTTCATGCCCTGTTTTCTTCCCTACTATCCATTGCACCTGTCTATCTTACAATGTATGTACATTCAATTACTTTTCTTGTTTATTTTCCATTTCAATTGGAGGGGGTGATAGCAGTATCTGTGGGGGTAAAAACACGGTCTTCAGAAAAGATCGTGCTACATGTCGATGCAGATAGAACCACGGTTGTACTTGCCCAAGAACCAACCCCACCACACATAACCCAGACTTACGCAGATTGTACCCCTACCCAATTGGACAGAGAACCAGCTACACCCCTTCTAACCCCAACCCCGGCAGATAGTAACCCAGTTCCCGTTGACACAACACCGTCTCCACCACAGAGCACCCAAACACGAGCAGTTAGTAAGGCAACTGCAGTGCCCAAAGCACGAGGACCACCACTCCGAACCCCAAGTCAATGCTTAAATAAGAAGAATAATTGTTCTCAGGTCAGGTTCTGTAGCTATGGTTCATACTACTTTGCTCTTGTATCACTGCATTTACTCATACCAACTAATTTCAAATTTGAAGGATGCAATTGAAACTCCAATGGTGCAACATGTATGTTTTAAACCTGTTTCTTTAACGTGTTTGCTGTTGTAACTTGATCTATGTTGATTTCGGTTTCAATTGAATAACAGTTATGTTCTGATGCTATGCACATTACAAGTGTTGTTATTGCTGTGTAGTTTCCCACACTTATATTCTCTCTATGTTGCTTTGTCTTAAATAGATATGATTCGAACTGTATCTATCTTGATTTGGCAACATAAACTAGAATGATATATACCATACAGTGACCATACTACATAGATATATGTTTGTTTCATGTTGTTATCCTGTCCACCTTACTACTAAACTGATTTACCAAAATGAGTTTCATATACTACATTGTAAACCTGTGATGTGTTTGTTTGTTTCTCTTTTAGAACGCGGATAAAATATTGGAGAAAAGTACCCCGTTATGCAATGGTAAAGGAAGTAATGCAAATAAGGTTCAAGATAGTGAGACATCCCTGTTGGTCTCCAAGAAAGCTGATAAAAACTATATTGAAGACAGTGAGACAACCACCAAAGTCCTATCTAGATGTAGTGTTCGAGTTACTGGCTACTACTGCTGGCACCAGCTCTTCGAACTCGTTGCCTAAATCAGTTCGGCTTCTTGAGTCTCAACTTCAAGTTGAAAAACATCAATCAGATGTTATGTGACAGGAAGCCGAAGGACTGAGGAAGTCCCTGCAGAATTCAGATGCATACTTTCTGGTGCAACAACAAGTGCTGGAGGATTTAAGTGCCAAACAAGAGAAAGTTAATAAGCTTGCTAAGCATCTTGCCAGCATTATGGGTACCCAGGATATTGTTTCTTGAGCTCTTTTGAAGTGGTTTCAGTTCTGGACTTGTTTTGCTGCGGCGTTTATATGCTGCTTTGTTCCCTATATTTGCACTGGTGGCGAACTTTGATGCCCAGTGGAGGTAATATGTGTAATAGCCGTGATAGCCTAGCGTAAGTTTCTTGCTTATTTATTTCCTTATTGCCTTATTTATTTCTTTGCTTGTAGTCAGTTCAGTTCTTTTTCCGCGGTTTGCTAGTGGCCGCAATAACCTATTTTTTAAAACTAGGCCACAATAACCATGGGCTTCATATTTACTGTAGTTACCATGGCCCTCCTACGGGCCGTAGAAACAATGGGCCTTCTACGGGTCGTAGAAACAATGGGCCTTATACGGGTCGTAGACACAATGGGCCTTCTACGGGTCGTATCATCAATGGGCCTTCTACAGGCCGTATGATCGGTTGGCCTTCTACGGGCCGTATGATCGGTTCGCCAAACATGGGCCAACAACAGACCGCATTATGGTCGTAAATGGGCTAGAGTTGGAATCGTTTGTTCATGGGTCGATCATAACGGGCCGTCATTAATCGGCCGTATTTGATGATGCTATGAAAACGGCCCAACATATTAACGGGCCACAAACGGGCCGACTGTAACCTCGGGCTGAATTTGGCCCACAAGCAGAAAATGACAGTAACGGGCCGTAAGTAAATTAATGCTGGAAATGAGCCCAAGAATAAATGGGCTCTGAGAAGGTCGAAAGATAACATGGGCCGGAAATGGCCCAATGGAATAACGGGCCGTTAATGGGTATAAAGTGATACACTATTCATTACGGGCCAGTTTCACCATGGGCCGTTAATGGGTATAAAGTGATACACTGTTAATTACGGGCCATTTTCACCATGGGTCGTTAATGGGCGAAGAGTTACAAAGGGCCTCATATGGGCCGGAAGACTTCATGGGCCATACATGGGCCAGAAGTTAAAACGGGCCGGAATCATATTGGACGGCCTAAATGACGCTGCTGGGCCTAATTCGGATAGGTCGTAACATGCCCTGGGTTAGCGGGCTGTAAATGGGCTATATGTGAACATGCCGTTAACAGGCTTTCCATGGGCCGGCCCGCCACCTTTTGACCAAGTCAAACGGGCCAGCCTATTCACAGGAATGGGCCTCTGTTGGGCCGTGCCACGTGTCGACGTATCATAGGCACCTTCTGTCCAATGAGTGGATGACATCTGTCCCAACGGTGAGCCATCACGTGTTTCCTCCAGCCAATGATGATTTTACACGTGGAAAATCCCCATTGGTTGGGGTTGTTAACGGGTTATCGGATCCCAAACCGGACCTCATAGCTTAACGGTGTTCCGTTACGGTGGATGCCACATATCGGTCACCCTTGACGAAAACACTTCTGTGACGTGCGATTTATCGTCATGGAAGTGGACACTTCCATGATGATAATTTTGGTAATGTCATGGAACACTTCTACGACAGCACATGTATGACTATCTTGATTCTGTCATAAAATCATCATGGATGTACATGCATGACAGAAAATGTGACCTACTGTGACAAACACGCATCATCATGGAAGTGTATTTTTTTGTAGTGAAAACTATAGATACGTTGGAGATGTATCAACATTCCCAAGCTTAATTCCTACTCGTCCTCGAGTAGGTAAATGATAAAAATAGAATTTTTGATGTGTAATGCTGCCTAACATGTTCATCACATTTCTTTCCTTTATAGCATGGACATATGGACTTTTATATGATTCAAAGCAATAGTCTAGTTTTGACATGAAGACTTTAATACTCAAGCATACCAACAAGCAACCATGTCTTTCAAAATATCAACACTAAAGCAAGTTCTCCCTAGCCCATCATGCTCAATCATTGATCCGTTCATGAAACACACTCGAATATTAGCTACACCCAATGCTCAAATACAACCATAGTGCCCCTTAGTTGGTGCTTTATATGAGAAGATGGAGACTCAAATTCAAAATAAAAATTGCATAAGTAAAAGAAAGGCCCATCGCGGAGGGAAGTAGGGATTTGTAGAGGTGCCAGAGCTCAAACCTTAAATAGAGATAAAAATTATTTTTGAGAGGCATACTTTTCCCACCAACGAAAATGACTTGGAGCATCCCAACACTTTCCATGCTATATACATCATAGGCAGTTCCCAAACAGAAAATAAAGTTTATTTCGTTTTCCACCATTACTTTCACTTTCCATGGCTAACCGTATCCACGGGTGCCATCCATACTAATACTTTCCAAGAAATTTATTATTTGACAACATAAAGTAAATTCATTATTCATTTCATACTGGGCATCCCTAGTACCTTTGTCGTACTCTCATGCAATGATAAGTGAATAAACACTCATCGTAATAATAACACATCTAGCATGGAAAATATTGGCTACCCTTTACAGCTTCGCGACTAGTAGAGCACACAAAAAAGAAATTTATTTTGAACATTAGAGATGTCACATGCAAATTTTCTTAGAACGGCATGGATATACCGCATATAGGTAGGTATAGGGGACTCATAAGGCAAAACTGGTTTAAAGGGTTTTGTATGCACAAGTAATGATCATATACTTAGTGCAAAATGAAGGCTAGCAAAAAGATTGAGAAACGACCAATCAAAAAGCGAAAAATCTCGTACCCAAGCATTAAGCATAAGTAACACCGAATAATGCACCATAAGTAGGATGTAAATTTCATTGCATAACTATTGACTTTCGTGCTTGAATAGGGAATCACAAATCTTAACATCAATATTCTTACTAAAACACAATTACTCATCGACATGACTCACATATCATATTGTCATATCTCAAAACCATTACTAAGAATCAAGTTTATTTTTTCCAATGATCTTCATGAAAGTTTTTATTATATCCTCCTTGGATAATTATCACTTTGGGACTATTTTCATATGTTGCTTTTGATAAGCTCAAACAAATATAAGTAAAGATCATGAGCATAAATTTTTCTTTCTCTCAAAATAATCTAAGTGAAGCAAGAGAGAATTTCTTAAAAATTTACTAACTCCCAAATAAATCTAACTGAAGCATGAGAGCATTTCTTCAAAATTAACAAAGCACACCATGCTCAAAAATATAAAAGTGAAGTACTAGAGAAAATCCATGGCTCTAAAAATTTAAGTGAAGCATAGGAGCAAGCATAGCATAATTTTTGGCTCTCTCAAGAGGGTGTGTCCAGCAAGGATTCAACACTTAAAACATAAATCATAACAAGCGAAGAATCATATCATACAAGACACTCCAAGAAAAACTCATATTATGTGACGAATAAAAATATAGTTTCAAGTAAAATACCGATGGTTGTTAGAAGAAAGCGGGGATGCCACTTGGGTGCATCCCCAAGCTTAGTTGCTTGCTAATTCTTTGAATATTATCTTGGGGTGCCTCGGGCATCCCCAAGCTTAGCCTTTTCCTTATCCTTATTCCTTCATCCATCGTAAGATAACCCAAAACTTGAAAACTTCAATCACACAAAACTCAAACAAAACCTTCATGAGATCCGTTAGTATAAGAAACCAAACCACTACTATAATTACTGTAGTGAACCTATTCTTATTTTGTTTTTGCATTATATCTACTGTATTCCAACTTTCTATGGCAAATACTCATCAAAGAAAAAAAATAGAATCATCAAAACAAGCACACAACGCAAAGAAAACAGAACAGTCTATAGCAATCTGAATATTTCGAATACTTCTGTAACTCCAAAAATTCTGAAGTAAACTGGTGGACGTGAGGAATTTGTCTATTAATCCTCTTCAAAAAGAATCAACTCAAAAGCACACTTCTGTTAAAAATGACAAATAAACTCGTGAGCGCAAAAGTTTCTGTTTTTCAGCAAGATTAAATAAACTTTCACCCAAGTCTTCCTAAAGGCCTTGCTTGGAACAAACACTAACTAAAACACAAAAAACACAGTCATAACATTAGCATAATTTTTATAACACTCAAGAACAAAAATCAAAAAGAAAAAATAAATTTTATTCATTGGGTTGCCTCCCAAACAGCGCTATCATTTTACGCCCCTAGCTAGGCATAACATGTAGGATCTAAGATTTGTCATCTTTGGTTCTAGATCCATAAGATGCCCTGATGATTGATTCATATGGTGGACTAATTCTTGTTCTATGTAAGTGTTCCATTCCATTCCTTAGTGGAAATTGGAATTTAATAGTTCCTTCTTTCATATCAATCACGACACCAATAGTACGCAAAAACGGTCTACCAAGAATAATTGGACAAGACGGATTGCAATAAATATCAAGAACAATAAAATCTATGGGCACATAATTCCTATTTGCAAGAATAAGAACATCGTTAATTCTTCCCATAAGATTTTTAATAGTAGAATCCGCTAAGTGCAAATATAAAGAGCATTCTTCAATATTGGTAAGACCAAGCACATCACATAAAGATTGGAATTGTAGAAACACTAGCACCCAAGTCACATAAAGCAAAACACTCATAATTTTAAATCTTGACTTTGATAGTAGGTACCCACTCATCATGCAATTTTCTAGGAAATGAAACTTCTAATTCCAACTTTTCTTCAAAAAGCTTTCATCATGGCATCAACAATATGTTTAGTAAAAGCTTTATTTTGTTCATAAGCATGGGGTGAATCTATCATGGATTGCAGCAAAGAAATGCAATTAACCAAAGAGCAACTATCATAATCAAAGTCTTTGTAATCCAAAATAGTGGGCACATCACTAGTTAAAGTCTTGACCTCTTCAAACCCACGTTTATCAATTTTTTCAACAAGATTTTCACCCTCTGAATCATAGGGATGCCTTCTAACTAAAGTTGACTCTTCTCCAGTCCCTTTTTCATCAATCTTAAATTTACTAAACAAAGAATCAATAGAAGAAACACCAATCACTAACATCTTCATCACTTTTATGATAGTAATCACTAGAAAACACTCTTTCAAAAAATTCTCTTTTAGCTCTAAGCATAGCAGTTCTTTTCTTAATTTCATCCATAGAAACATAAAGAGCTTTAATTGATTCTTCAACTTTAGGCACAAAAATTTTCATCTTGAGAGTTTCTACATCATGAGAAATTATATCAACACTTCTAGACAAATCATCAATTTTATTCAACTTTTCAACTATCGAAGTATTGAACATTTTTTGAGTATTGATAAATTCTTTAATATTGTTCTCAAGATCAGAGGTGTTTCTATTATTATTATAGGAGGGATTATCATAGGAATTACCATAATTATTAGAGGAATTACTAGGAAAAGGCCGAGGGTTAAAATTACCTCTATAAGCATTGTTATTGAAATTGTTTCGGGAGACAAAATTCACATCTATGGCATCACTATTTTGCTCAATCAAAGTGGAAAAAGGCACATCATTAAAATCAATGGGAGCACTTTTATTAGCAACCAACTTCATAAGAGCATCAACTTTTTCACTCAAAGAATTTATTTCTTCTATCGAATTGACTTTTTTTACTAGTAGGAGCTCTTTTGGTATGCCACTGCCAGTAATTTGCCATAATATTGTCTAGCAATTTAGTAGCTTCACCCAAAGTAATTTCCATAAAAGTACCCCCCGCGGAGGAATCTAAAAGATTAAGAGAAACAAAATTCAATCCTGCATAAAATTTTTGTATGATCATCCAAAGATTTAACCCCCCGAGTTGGGAAATTCCTTAGAATCAATTTCATCCTTTCCCAAGATTGTGCAACGTGCTCATGTTCAAGTTGCTTGAAATTCATGATCCGGCTTCTAAGGGAAATAATTTTTGCGGGCGGAAAATACTTAGTGATAAAAGCATCTTTGCACTTGTTCCAAGAATTGACACTATTGCGAGGTAAAGAAGAAAACCAAATTTTTGCGTGATCTCGCAAAGAAAATGGAAATAATTTCAACTTCACAACATCATTGTCCACATCTTTTTTTTGCATATCGCATGATTCCACGAATGTGTTAAGATGGGACGTGACATCCTCATTAGGAGTACCGGCAAATTGATCTTTCATGACAAGATTCAGCAAAGCAGTATTAATATCACAAGACTCCGCACTAGTGGCGGGAGGAGCAATCGGAGTGCTAATAAAATCATTGTTGTTGGTATTTGAGAAATCACACAACTTGTTGTTCTCTTGAGTCATGATGACTATGCAACAAGATTGCACTCAAAAACATATCTGACGAGAAAATGGTGAACGGCAAAGAGGGCGAATAAAACGGTAATTTTTTGTGAAGTGGGGGAGAGCAAAACGAGAGGGAAATGGAAAATAATGTATATTGTGAGGAGATGAGATTTGTGATTTGTAACCTGGTTGATGTTGAAGATCCTCCCCGGCAATGGTGCCAGAAATTCCTTTTGATGTCTGTTAGAACTATGTCGGTATTTCCCCAAAGAGGAAGGGATGATGAAGTATAGAGACGGTAGGTATTTCCCTCAGTGATGAGACCAAGGTTATCGAACCAGTAGGAGAACCTCCTCACACCACGTAAACAACACGTGCTCACAAATAACAAATACTCGCAACTCGACATGTTAAAGGGGTTGTTAATCCCTTTCGGGTACGGCGCCTGAAGATAGGCAAATAAAGTGAGGTAAAAGTGGTAGATAGGATAAATAGACCGCAATAGCAAGGTATTTTTGTATTTTTGGTTTAATAGATCTGAAAATAAATGCAAGGGGAAATAGATCACAAAGGCAAATATGATGAAAAGAGACCCGGGGGCCGTAGGTTTCACTAGTGGCTTCTCTCGAGAAAAATAGCAAACAGTGGGAAAATAGTTACTGTTGGCAATTGATATAACTTCAAATAATCATGAAGATATCCAGGAAATGATCATTATATAGGCATCACGTCCAATATTAGTAGACCGACTCCTGCCTGCACCTACTACTATTACTCCACACATCGACCGCTATCCAGCATGCATCTAGTGTATTAAGTTCATGGGAAAATGGAGTAATGCAATAAGACCGATGACATGATGTAGACCAGATACGTTTATCTATTGCGAAGATATAGATCTCATCTTGTTATCCTTAGTAGCAATGATACATACGTGTCGGTTCCCCTTCTGTCATTGGGATCAAGCACCGTAAGATCGAACCCACTACAAAGTACCTCTTCCCATTGCAAGATAAATAGATCAAGTTGGCCAAACAAAACCCAAATATTGGAGAAGAAATACGAGGCTATAAGCAATCATGCATATAAGAGATCAAGGAAGACTCAAATAACTTTCATGGATAAAAACATAGATTTGATCATAAACTGAAAGTTCATCGGATCCCAACAAACACACCGCAAAAAGACTTACATCATATGGATCTCCAAGAGACCATTGTATTGGTAATCAAGATAGAGAGAGGAAGCCATTTAGCTACTAACTACGGACCCGTAGGTCTACAAAGAACTACTCACGCATCATCAGAGAGGCACCAATGGAAGTGCTGAACCCCTCCATGTCAGTGTCTAGATTGGATCTGGTGGTTCTGGACTCTGCGGCGGCTGGAATTGATCGTCGACTCCCCTAGGTTTTCTGGAATATTGGGGTATTTATAGAGCAAAGAGGCGGTTCAGGGGGCACCCGAGGTGGGAACAACCCACCAGGGCGCGCCTGGGCCTCCTGGCGCGCCCTGGTGGGTGCTGCTCCCCTCGAGCCACCCCCAGGTGCTTCCTTGGACCACGGGATGTTTTCTGGCCCAAAAAAATCCTCCAGGAGTTTCGTTGCATTTGGACTCCATTTGATATTGATTTCCTGCAATGTAAAAAACATGCAGAAAACATCAACTGGCACTGGGCAGTGTGTCAATAGGTTAGTACCAAAAAATGATATAAAATGACTATAAAATAATTGTAAAACATTCAAGAATGATAATATAACAGCACGGAACAATAAAAAATTATAGATACGTTGGAGACGTATCAATTTTACATCAATGACAGTGGCCTAATGCTAAATATGTATCTTGTTCATTATATGACAGTGGCAGTGGCATTTTGTATCTGCATTTTGCATCAATGATCATCATGTGGATGTTTAGATCAGGGTTCCATTATTTACTCCCATAAAAGAACATATTTTTCTTTGTTTACTTGACAAGTTGACATGCCTCTTTATAGATCAGTTAGGTTGTAGAATTTGTGTAAGTGTATTAGATCACTTGCCATAGTTTGATTGGCATTATTATCAACTTGCTTGTTATTATTGTTATGATCGGCATTAGATCATTTGCCATACTTGGCATACTTTGATTGGAATTATTATCAACTTATTTATTATTCTTGTTTGATTAGCAAGGCAATATTATCAACTTACAAATCATTTTCCAACTTGCAACGCATAGCAAAGATGGGCATGGATGCAACTTACTTGTTAATCTTGTTTGACATGTGTGTTTGGTTCTTGTCAGAACTAAGGAAATTTTTTGTTGGCACTAAGGAAATTCTTGTTTGACATTGTAATATATATATATATATATATATATATATATATATATATATATATATATATATATATATATATATTTGTAATGATTGGCATTACATTGCCATGTGTGTTTGGTTCTTGTCATAATAACCTATACTTATCATTATTTTAAAGTTCCAGCCATGACTAGCTGGAACAACCAATACCAGTCCTCGTGGAACTTCGCGGCCTATGATGAAGTTGACAAAGGCGAAGCGAGCACCAACCAGGTAAGATTACAAAAACATCCATGAGCATTGCAAAGACACGCATACATACATATATCATCTAACCATTCTTTATTGATGATTTCAAATATTTAACTTGCCAGGCGTATGTACGAGACCCATCTCCAGAACCGGTCCAGCAGCAGCTACCGGTACGTGAAGTGGACATGCTCAGCCGTGAGCTTGTCGCGTCAAAGGGGAGTACAATGAAGCCACTTAACGAGTTGAATAACTCCCTGTAGAAAGAGAAGAACGATATGATCGACGAGATCTCCGATCTCTTCGATAAGAAATTGAAACTCATCGACCAGAAGCAGCTACTGGTCACCGAGATCAAGTCTATGAAGAAGGAGATACATCTCCTGAAGGCCGAGAGGGAGGAGCTGAAGACCTGCAAAGTCTATTTCATGAAGGAGGGAGAGAGCAACAGGAACAAGTTGCGTGAGACGAGGATCATTCTTCATTGTAGCTAGTTAGCACGCTGATAATAAGTTGCGTGAGACCGATGACAATACTTTTGCTTGTATATAGAGCTAGCCACCGGATAACTTTTGCTTGTAGGTAGTAGCAAGCTAGTTACTGAAAATTGTAGTAATAGCTGGGTATATTTTGTGGATTGGAGACTTACCACTAGAAGTTTAAATGACTGCACATATACTAATCACTGGGCATATTTTTTTATTGCTGAAAAGTACAAATTGCTGGTGTTGCCTCACAATAAACACCATAGATAAAATAATATATTGCCGGTGTTAGCCAGCTGGACGCCATCGGTACTAAAATACCGCTGACATGTCTGCCAACACCACCACTAAACTGTTTTCACTAGCGCCATATTGATGGCGTTGAGTCTCTATGCCAGCAAGGCAATTTTTTTGTCACGCCATAGCTAGGCTTTTTTCCACTAATGTGTGTCGGTTCTCTTTTTCGGCCTCAACATCTGTCCTATATGGCACTTCTAACATAGCACCATGACACACAATCGCAGAATTTTGAAATATGGTTCCATGGGAACCCCCTTATGAATAATAAATTTAAAAAATAACTAGAAAAAACTGAATCTTTTTTGTAACATATATAGCCAACCGATATACCTGTGTATGAAGTTTCACGAAGAAATGGCATGCATGTTATTCCAGGAAAAAATGACAAAATTGATGCTATAAAAAAATTGTTTGAATGAATAGTAAGATGTTGATTGTATTTTCTTCATCAAGAATATCACATGTGTGATTCCCTTACGGAGTTTTATACACGAGTGGAATGGGGGACCAAGTTTGATACCCAAAACTTCAGAATTTTCTAAAACTTTTTTTTTCTGATTTTACTGTTTACGTGGGCGCTCGTGAAACCATGTTCACATTTGCATTTTTGCATCGTACGCGTTATTATTGTACTTGCTCTAGTAACCAGGGCCATTTCTCTTCCCGGGCTTCGAGCTTCAGGTTTTGGGGTAAGGACAACTCCACCGCGCGACCCCATTTTGTGCGGTTCCGTCTGTTCGGAGTAAAATGAACAAATCGGGCGGCCCAGCGCGCGACTGCCCGGACCCATCTTGTTCGTTTTGTGTCCGGACCAACCCATTTCGAGCGCAAACTTGCGTCGGATTTGGGTCGTGGCGGACGGCAAACGGACGCGCGCTCGTCTGCGTTGGGGCCGCGTGGCAGGCGACCACCTACCTCCCACCCGTCAACATCAATGCGCACGCGTGGGTGGCCCCACCTGTCATCCGGCCATTGAACGGTCGCCGTTCTTCTTAAATGAGAAGCCGTGGACCAGTCGTCGTCCACACTTTCCACTCCGGCCCCTCTCTGCCCCCTTCCTCAAACTAGCCGGCCGGCCGCAGCCATGGGGCTATGGAACTACGGCCGCAAGGGGAAGCACGACCACGAGGCCGGCTCCTCCTTGGGACGCCGCCGCGGCTCCGTGAAGAAGGAGGAGTCCGCGTCACCGTCGCACACCTCCCGTCGAGCCCCCGCCCCGACACCCTTCACCATCGCCTCTAGGCCCGCTGACGAGCGCGACTGGCAGTACCTCAGCACCGATGTGTGTCGACGCTACTGGGAGACGAGGACGCCCGTCCCGTGGAGCAACGTCCACCTCCCCAACAATTGGCACCTCTCCGCCGACCGGGTCCCGATCCCGCCGGTGCCGACGAGCGGTCGTGCACGCCGTGATGAGATCGAGCGCCGCCGCCGCCTCCTCCCCGACGACCTCTACTTCGACGATAGGTACACCCCCGATTCCGGCCTCTGGGACACCTGGCTCCAGGACGAGCACGACACGCGGCACGCGTCCTACTTCGCCAACACGGTGTCGGGGCCGCGGCGGCCACGTCGGGAGGTGCAGATGTACGGCCTCACGTCCACGCCGTCGCCTTCCCCGTCTCCGTCACCACCTCCACCTCCTCGCATGACAGCGGAGGAGGAGGCCCGGCTCATGCAGCGTGTCATGGAGGACTCCATGAACACGCATGATGAGCGCCAATGGCCGGGCCTTGAGGAGAAGATGACCCTCTCTGCGGCCGGCGATGTCGCCATCCCCGAGCTGGATATGGTGGCGGCGGAGGAGCCGATGGAGGACGCGCCGGTGGCCGCGTTTCACCCGGATCTGGTGGGCCAACACTAGAGCTGGTCGTGCATGGCCCCGGAGATGGCCGACGCCGTGGGGGGCGTGAACTGGTGGCCCACGCCGCCGCGGTCGCTGGAGCGGGAGGCCTCGCCACGGAAGGACCTGTCCCAATATTGTACAGTACGTGCGACAATTAAGTCACTGTTTTCCTCGGCCTCTCTCCGCTGCATTCCTTTGATGCATCTACCTTTCCGCTTTCAGATACATCTACCTTTCCAGTTTTTGCTTTTGCGGCGTAGTATCCCCACTTACTTCATGTAAAAAACAAACTGCTTTGCCAATTGATTCCCTTAATTATTTACCCACTTTTTTTTTACAAATGAAGAATATCATTGACTCAAAATAAAGTATCAGGTGATACAAACGCAATGAACAAACACGTCACTTCTGCATAATTAGGATCCACACAGCTAACACAACACATATAAATAAACACACTTACAAAGAGCAAAGTCATTCAAGATCAAAATTATGTCTAAGCATGTAAAAAGAAACTAAAGCAATTGGCAAACTACCACAACGACCATATTCGCGTCAATCATCTTTTGACACCACAAGGGCAACGAGATTCTTCAACCGCAACTCTTATATGAATGGAACGACCCTCAAGTTCAGCCATCACCGGATCCAGCTATCAAAGGCCGGATTCTAGGTTTACACCCGACAGAACAAGTCTGGGCATATTTGAGCAATGCCTTCAACAAGGTAACGACAAAATAAATAAATCTATTGGTAGGTATAACCAACTCGAGCCAGTCCTAAAATTTTCACTCTGGAGCTCGAGACCGGGTACTCGAGACACTGCAAAATCTATCTATTATATAATTAAAACATAATATAAGTAAACCAAGCCTCCACGTTAATCCACATATGTTAAAAATATATCATCCATTGATCTGGATTATAGTGGTTGAGATTAAAACATATAACAAGGTTACGCAGAACAATATTAGGTGCAATTTTTAGCATACGACACGTTCGAGGTATAACCCAAGCCAAATAACACGATCTGGTCCTATCGCAAACACACAGGAGACCTTACATGAAAATACAATGGAAACACACACAAAAGAAAAAAAAACAATCTACTACAGAATCGGTAAGGTATAAGAAAAAACAGGAATCCTTGCAAAAGGAATAAACGATCCCTGATGGAATCATATCCAATTCAACCTTATTTAAAGTCTGAACTCTACGCCAAACAAAAGTTCCTTCCAGCTGGTCTCATCTTCATCACGCCACCACACGCGACTCCGGCTGTCCTTTCTTCTAGGGCTTCATCCTCGAGATAGATTAACTCATTACTCATGGCTTACAACAGCATGGGATCAGATTTCTTCGTGGAGGTTGACGATGGCTTCAAGTCTTCAACGAGGCGTATTTCTTTCTCAGGTGATCAATGAAATCACGTCAGGGTCGCGCAGGTTGGCCATGTATTGGGATCTCAAGACGTACGGTGGAGTCTCCTGTCCATTGCGACATAAATCTTACCCAGTAATGGCCTGCGACATCTGGGCACCCAACAAATCAATGAAAGTTAAGTCCTGCAGGTCCTGTTACACCATGCGCATCCCCTCTCCATGAGATCCTTAGATTCCAAACTCCATCAATTGACTAGATCGATCTAAAAGAAGACAACTATCCGATCCGGGTTATCAGTTCATCACCAACAATGTTCTCTACTATCTTAATCTCCTGCACTTGACAACAGATGATTGGTTCAGGGGTGGATCTGAGTTAATGACGCAAGGAGGAGTGCAGCGGCCATGCAGCGCTAAACATGAGCAAGAATCCTTTACATACACGTAATCAGGTACTCATCTCTCCTCACCCAGCCCAAGGATTTTTTGCACGCGCATCATAGTACCAGTAACATATCCATCAACATCTATTCCTGGATGGGGTCAAGAGGGTCGTTATATTTACATTTTTCTCTTCAAATATACTTGGATGATCCTATTAATAGTGATTCTAGGGTTCCGTTCGGGCATTATACTGAAGTATAACGCCAAGGAGTATAGCAGCCATGGTTGACGAGATGGAAGGAAGAACCGTGTGCATATCTCTCGCTGTCTCGCCTACAAAGGCGCTCATCTCTCACATCACACAGTCTGACGATTCTTTGCATGTGCATCTTCATTAGCAGTAAAAAATCCATCAACCATTATTCCTGGGGTGGGATCAAGAGAGAAAGCGTGGCTATATTCATGTTTTTATGTTTTAATATACTTGGATGATCACATCAGTGGCCATTCAAGGTTTCAGTTTGACAAAGCAAAGGCAGCTCGACTCAATTTTTTTCTCCATATATGATAAGATCAATTCCTATGCTGCAGTGAAATATGGAGCGGCTGGAAGTCCTGTCTCTACAATTCTAGCATTATATGCCTAAATCCTCAAGAACTTCCACCCAGACACCAAAGATGGAAAGAAGTACTGCATCACATCCACACAAGGAGACAGAAACATGCAGGGCGGATCAAAGGCTCGGCACATCCAGTAGGTGCGTAAGCATCCAACAAATCAATCAAAGGTTATTAAGATATGAATGCCCTATATGTGTTTATGTTTCTACATCTGAAAAAATCTTAATTTCTGACAAACTTAATGTGCACATCATCCACAAACAAGTAATTACTTTTTGAACGGAGCGCGAGAACAATGGGACATCCAGGAAGAGGTAACAAAGGAACTACGTCCATCCACGTAAACAAAATAATCGACACTACCATTTAGTCGGTGGAAATAAAGAACATGCTAGGTACGAATTCTAACAGAAGAAAGAAATGCAAGACAAAGAACTCTACAAAAAAGCTAAATGAAACCGGTTTGTATAGGAAGTCTATTGTAAAAAGCATTTTATTTATTTATTGATGATTTGACGTGAAGCAACTTTAAACCAGGCACTATTCAGATCCCTACGCATTACATTTGCTGACATCACCAATGATATCAGCAAACATGTTTATTTTACAGCAAACAATTTTGCTTTCCCTCTTCAGATTTCCTCTATCATGGCTCTAAATTAGGTAATTCACTGCTATGAGTTCCAACACATGTAGACTCGATAAAAGTTCAAATGCATGTTACCAATGAAGGAAACATTCTTCGCTTTAATTTTGATATCATTTTATTCAATGTTAAAAAGGAAATATACTATTTTGAATAATTGGTCACTTCCATTAATCACGCGGTAATTTTCATTAATCATAAATATTACAAATGTATACAAAATAAATGAAAATGATACCTCAGATTATTAGCATATATACATCGATTGTTTGGATGTACATTTACTGTGGGTTCGATGGTAGGAAAAGTGGATAACAACAGTACAATGGAGACGTGTGGGCACATGCATTATTCAGTAGTCATCAGCGGAGTTGAAGATGGTCAAAGTATAAGAAAAGTTGTGAGCTGAGAAGAACAATAACTTTTTAAGGCCCACGTACATGTCATGAATGATATCTGGTATGAAACTCCCAACAAATGGATGCCAACACATTACGTGTGCAACAAGAAAATTTATGTACTGTTTAGTTTAAATACATACACCAATATATGGTTTCACTTTCACACCGACCACAATGCCTTGGGCCTCTAATTTCATGTAATTAAGCTCCTCGCTAGAAGCATATTATTCCCACCAGAGTAAAATGATGTTTTCTCAAGATGTAGCGGCTAAATTTAATTTATTTGTTTTGGATGATATATTAATATTAACACAACGATAGATTAAATCCAGTAACGGTTGGTGTGTATTAAACGGAGAATAATTGGTTGACACCTATAAAACTAAAAATAATTTATTTTCTTCTACCAACCCTAAAATTGTATAAGTGGTCAATTGAAGTGTCAAAACGAACATAATACATATGTGAAAAATCTATATATAACAGTATACAAAAAGCTAGCAGCGCAGATGCATTGGTCAACCTGATAGTTTAACATATGAATCAGAAAGAAAAATAAGTAAAAAAAGATGATTTTGATATGTACCGTCCTACCAATTTCATAAATTACTAAATTTGAAAACATCTTCCATGCATCCATCATATAGTATATACAACCAATAGTAATAAGAATATCAAGATGGTGGGGGACAAATTGATCACCAGGATCATGTATATTTTGATTTAACTCATGATGAAACAATTCGCAGAAAGTGTTGTTGGAGATAGATATTGCTGGAAGAAGAGTGGAAGAGGGTAAGCTAGAGATACTCAATAAAGTATATGCTTTCTCATCTCAAGTCACAATCTCCATGGCCATCAACTTATATTATCAGCCTTGCCAAGAAACCAATAAAACTATTGGAAAGACATATATTTGAAGTGTAACCATGTTTTCGCAATAAATGTGTTTTGGCTATATATTCTAATGATAGTACCTCACACCATAACATATGTTGAAGAGAAAATAATATTATATAAACTTAATGCACCGATTCTATATCAATATATTGTAAACAAAACACTATCAAATTAAACTATGTATTCAGTCTAGCCGCGCAAATGCGCGGGTTACCCCACTAGTTTTCTCTATTTTACGACGTTTCACTTGTGTCAGGTATAACCCTTTTGCGTCATGGAAAACACGTTGGTGACGTTTTCCGGCCGTCACCCCCATCGTCATCGATGTCCGTTTTCGGTGACGGCCAGAATGTCACGTATTGTAGGATTGAAAGTATGTCTAGTGGGGGGTGATTAGACTACTTGACCAAATAAAACTTAACCTTTTCCCAATTTTAGTTCTTGGCAGATTTTAACAACTTACCACAAGTCAAGCAATCAAGCGAGCATACAATGAGTATATAAGCAGCGGAAAGTAAAAGATGCAACTTGCAAGAATGTAAAGGGAAGGGTTTGTAGAGTGCAAACGCAATTGGAGACACGGATGTTTTTGACGTGGTTCCGATAGATGGTGCTATCGTACATCCACGTTGATGGAGACTTCAACCCACGAAGGGTAACAGTTGCGCGAGTCCACAGAGGGCTCCACTCATGAAGGGTCCATGAAAAAGCAACCTTGTCTATCCCACCATGGTCATCGCCCACGAAGGACTTGCCTCACTAGGGTAGATCTTCACGAAGTAGGCGATCTCCTTGCCCTTACAAACTCCTTGGTTCAACTCCACAATCTTGTCGGAGGCTCCTATGTGACAACTAACCAATTTAGGAGACATCACTCTCCAAAAGGTAATGATGGTGTGTTGATGATGAACTCCTTGCTCTTGTGCTTCAAATGATAGTCTCCCCAACACTCAACTCACTTTCATAGGATTGGATTTGGTGGAAAGCTTATTTGAGTGGAAAGCAACTTGGGAAGGCTAGGGATCAAGATTCATATTGTAGGAATTGAATATCCTGGTCTCAAGACATGAGTAGGTGGCTCTCTCTCAGAAAATGAATGCTGGAAGTGTAGGCATGTTTTGATGGCTTTCCTCACGAATGAGGAGAGGGTGAGGGGTATATATAGTGTAACATCCCAAATTTTCAATTTGGAATGTTATACATAGATCATCATTGCATATCATAATTTTGTTGCATTGTTGGCTCGATCCTAGAAATTCCACACAACTCAAGGACCCACAGAGAGAGTTGGGGATTTCGTTATTTTCTTATTTGAGTTTTCTCAAATTTTGAAAATAGGATCATTTGATTTTATTTGTTTTATCTTCAATTATTTCTACTACCAAAAAGTCAGAGAGGGAATAAAATGACTTTCCCAAAATAAAGAAATAATGAAGATTTAATAAAAAAATCAAATAAAATTTATTTTGGAGTTTTTCGCCTTTTATTTGAATTTCGGAAAAATGCACGTTTTTCAAAAATGCATTTAGGCCCCCAAATAAAAGTTCATCTTGTCCGGCTTAATTTTAGAAGCCGGCGAAAATTTATTTCGAGATTTTTGCAGTCCGTTTAGTATTTATTTATTTCTTTCTTCTGCGCGGAATTATTTAAAAAAAAGGCGAACCGCCTCTGGGCCGTGCCCGAGCGGGACTCCGCTCGGGGGGCACTATATAAAGTGCCACCCCGACGCCCCCCTAGGCCCAGCCGCCCCGCCCCGCCAGCCGCCGCCGGCCCACACCCGCGCCGAACCCTAACCCTAACGCCGCCGCCGCCAGATCCGCCGCCGCCGCCAGCCGCCGCCGCCGCCGCCGGAGCCTCGCCGACCCCGCCGCCCGCACGCTCGCCGAGGTTCGCCGCTGCCTCGATTTCCGTGCCGGTTTTTCTTAGAAAACCGATCGGTTTTCCATCGGTTTATTTTTTTGGTTTTTTTATTTTAGATCGGTTTTTATTTTTTTCGGTTTAGTTTAATTAGCGAGCGTTCGCTCGTTCGTTCGTTTTAACGAACGTATTCGTCAGATTAGTTTAGTTAATGAACGTTCGTTCGTTAACTCGTTCGTCGTTTTTCTTTTTCTCGGATTTAATCCGCGATTTTTCTGACCGCGATTCCCGATCCGATTTTCGTTTTAGTTTAACTTTTCGCTCGTTTATCGGAATCAGGCGATTCAAGCGTCTGGGTTTCGTCTCGAAACCCTCTTTCTGAATAATCAACTTAAACAAGTTTTTGCTTCTGTAATTTGACTTAGATCCAGATTAGTAGAACAAAGCTGTTTTCTTTCGCCGTTTGACTTTCGTTGCTTTGTTCGATTTGAATCTGTTTGCAAACCGGAGTTCTTAAGTTTAACATTCTGGTTAGATCGTTTATTCGAGTTTTACCTGTGCATTAGATGAGTACTTATTGTATGCTTGTTGTTTGTCTGTGATAGAATACCCGGAGTGCGCCGCTTGTTACTTCGAGTCTCTAGGTTTCGCGGATCATCAGCAAGGCAAGTAACACTTTGATCATACCTTTTCTACTACCCAGTTTTTATGCATTAGATCAATCCTCAAACATTGCATGATTAGGATCTAATTAAATTGTGGGATGGGAAGTAGTTGAGGTAGTACCTATTACCTGTTTTATTATCAAACCTTTGTGAGTTACTTCTACGTTTGCTTATTATGCCATGCTATGCTAGTAGACGTGGATTGGGTGAGTGTATCCATGACAGATGTGAGATTGTTAATCAATGGTTTATTTAAGGTGGCAACTTAAACACACATCTGGGTGGATTGAGGCACCTGGTTTCTATCAGGACTTGCCTGTATTTCTTCGGACCGCCACCCAGGCTCAAAGGGATCATGAGATTATTCAAACTAGAAACTTAAGTGTGCAGCCACAAGCCATTATGGGCTCTGGCATAGTTGACTAAGTTGTGCGAACTCTTACGGGTAGACTAGCAGATGTAGGGGAAAGTAGGTGTACCGGTCTACCCACATGTAAGGTGCTAGTGCTTCCGAAAGACTATGTCTCGGTCATCCGTTTCTCAAACACCATGTAGTGTGAGGAATCAAACGGAGGCGATCGAGTCTTGTGGGGAAAAGTGCGCAAACCTCTGCAGAGTGTATAAACTAATCATGATTAGCCGTGTCCCCGATTATGGACATCTTGAGCATCTAGAACTTGGATATCATGTGAATCTCATCATGTTACTCTAATTTAATGTTGTTGGGTTTAATGAGTACTTTTAATTGGGATTGAGAATGCTGTCAACCATTCTCAATGTTTAAGAACCACCATGATAGTTAAATAAATTATTTCTTTGCAGTAGGGAAAATTGGCTTTATGCAAAAACTGTAACCATAGAGCTTTTCCACTAGCCATATATGCATGTAGTATAGCTTTTCCATTGTTATTCTCTATGTGTTATATTGCCAGCATATTCCATGTGCTGACCCGTTTTCGGGCTGCAACGTTTCATGTTGCAGACTTTTCAGACGACGAGTAAGATGTTTTTAGGTCATGGTTCTATACTCAGTGATGCCGTTGGAGTTGATGGACTCACTTATCTTCCAAGACTTCCGCTGTTATCTTTTTAGATGGCCTTAAGCCATATTTATTTCAGTAAGTTCTCTTTTGAGACATTTGATGTAATAAGTGTGTGATTGCTACTCTGTTATAAATCCTCCAAGTACTATTTGGTGTCAGCATTACTGATCCAGGGATGACACTGAGCACAGAGATCAGACTGTTTGAGGTCTGGTCGCTACAAGGTGGTATCAGAGCACACGCTGACTGTAGGACACGGCCACTAAGCTTAAAACCTAGATCACTACTCTTTCTTCTCATTTCTGACTCCTCATCTTTTCTATTCTTTAGGATGGCGGATGCAAGGATCAAGTTCACACAACCAGATGAGAACTCACCTTTTGGATATCACTTGAAGGAAGCCACTAGATACTTGAACATAGGAGTACCAAGCTTCACCGGGACTTTCAACGCCACTTTACCCGAAGAGGAGTGCTGGAGGATTCAAGTCTACATTCTAGGAAGGACATTTGCACCAGCCACAGAGCCAATAGAGTTTACCTTTGACGTACCAACATGGAGTCTAGGAAAGAGCATGGTAGCTCACATCGCCATGGGACGAATTGGAGAAGTTTACCACAACGATCTCAAGAATACTATCTACCAGATTTGTGGGCGCCGAGATGAGCATTGGGAGATGATCACCACCAGGAAGGACAGATCAATCGCAGCTTATATTCAGGAGTTAAACCAACACATCCAACGCCAGGAGAATCAAATGTGCGTAGATATGGAGGATCTGCAGAAGGCTATGACCAAGATCAAGGAGCTACAAGAAGAACTCAAGGCTACACGCAAAGATTATATGGAAGAAATCGTCGCTCTAGTAAGACAGAACGGTGACCTTAAGGAGAAGATTGGAGTATTCATGGGAAGATCAGCACCCAGAGGAGAAGAGGATGAACCTACTTGTCCAGATAACTATATCATTATCGACGACACCGACTTGGATCCCGACGACAGCGATGATGACTATGTTGATGAAGCTGGAGCAGATATCATGGAATCTGCATCGGAGCAGTTTTTCTAGTTGACCACCATAACAGTAGTAGAATTTTCCACCATTTAATTAGTTTTAGACCAAGCACTTTGTAACGATAGTTAGATCGTTGTATGCCCTTGTTTGAATTGATTGGAATGATATTGTGTGCTTTTGTCTCATGTGCAATGGGTAGTGTTATCTCACTAGACCTCATTCTATTCTAAACTTTCCTCTCCCCTCTAAACCCTCAGATGCCTCCGAGACGCGACCCCGAGTTTGTTTTCCCGCCAGAGATCACTCAGTTGATTCAGCAGCAGAACACCTTGATTCAAACATTGGTACAGAACCAAGGCAACAACAACAACCCACCAGCACCACCACCTGTTAACCATCTGGCACGTTTCTTAAGGTTGAATCCGTCAGTGTTTTCCAGTAGCACTGAGCCGATAGTAGCAGATGATTGGCTCCGTAAGATAGGGAGGGAGTTGACCACAGCAGGATGCAGAGATGGAGAAAAGGTGAAGTTTGCCGCACATCAGCTTGACGGACCCGCAGCAGCATGGTGGGAGAATTTCACAGCCACTTACCCTGCAGACACTGTCACATGGAATCAGTTTCAGCAAGCTTTTCGTACTGCCCATGTTTCAGCAGGAGCTATGGCCATGAAGAAGCGTGAGTTTCGCAACTTACGCCAAGGAGGACGGCCAGTTGGCCAGTATGTGGATGATTTCAGTAAGCTAGCACGTTATGCCCAGATGACGTTGCTACGGATGCAGCTCAGCAGGAGAAGTTTCTAGAAGGACTGAATGACGAGATGAGCATGCAGTTGATGGTAGCCACTTTCAATAACTACCAGGAGTTAGTAGATCGTGCTCTTATGATTGAGGGGAAGCAGCAGCAGATTGATAATCGTAAGAGGAAGTATGGATAGGGGAAGTACAATTCTGGAGCTCAGCAGAAACCACGCTTTACCCCAAAGTCAGGAGGACATTTTCAGCATACTCACGGAGGAGGCAGCTCGCACAATCATAATGGCACAAAGAATGGAAACGGGAATGGAGGAAGCAATGGACAAAGCTGCACCAACCCGTCAACACCATCCAAGGCAGACCTGAGCCATATCACTTGTTATAAGTGCCGTAAGACTGGGTATTATGAAAATGATTTGCCCAGAAGCCCAAAATGGAAATGGCAATGGAAGCTCAGGAAAGAAGCCGAACCCTTTCAACAGGGGGCAAGTGAACCACGTTACCGTGGAGGAGGTTGAAGCTCAGCCAGATGCAGTAATAGGTAAGTTTTTGGTTAAGGCATTTACTGCAGTTGTTCTTTTCGATACTGGTGCATCGCATTCATACATATCAAGGGGATTTGTGGATAAGTTTAGCCTGCCCAGTAAGACGCTTAAGACACCTATGCTAGTGAGTTCACCGGGAGTTGAGTTTATGGTCAGTCAAGGATGCTTTCAGGTGCCATTAAGTATAGGAAGGCATGTTTTCCCAACGGATTTAATTATATTGGAATCCCAAGGTTTGGATGTAATTCTTGGCATGGATTGGCTGTCGATGTATGGAGGAAACATTGATTGCGCCAGCAGGACAATTTTGCTTACGACACCAGAAGGAATAAGAATCAAGTATGTATCACGGCATGAGCCGAGAAGAGCACATGTAAATTCCTTATCAGGAGTTGTGCAGGAGGAAGTACAAGTGGTAAAGGATTTCCCCGATGTATTCCAAGAAGAGTTGCCAGGCATGCCACCGGATAGAGACATTGAGTTCTTAATTGAACTACTGCCAGGCACGGGGCCGATATCCAAGAGACCGTACAGGATGCCAACCCAAGATTTGGAGGAAATTAAGAAGCGGATTAAGGAGCTGTTGGACAAAGGTTTTATTCGCCCAAGTTCTTCGCCTTGGGGATCGCCAGTACTTTTGGTGGAGAAGAAGGATGGATCGTTAAGAATGGTTGTTGATTATCGAGGATTGAATGAGCTAACAATCAAGAACAAGTACCCACTACCTATGATCAATGATCTGTTTGATCGGTTGCAAGGAGCTAAGGTGTTTTCCAAGGTCGATTTGCGATCAGGATACCATTAGTTGAAGATTCGGGAGCAGGATATACCGAAGACGGCTTTTACCACCAGGTACGGGCTGTATGAGTATACCGTTATGTCATTTGGTCTGACTAACGCCCCAGCCTATTTTATGAACATGATGAACAAGGTGTTTATGGAGTTCTTGGATAAGTTCATTGTGGTGTTCATTAATGATATTTTGGTGTACTCGAAGAATGAAGAGGAACATAAGGAACACTTGCGTATGGTACTCGAGAAGCTTAGAGAACATTAGCTATACGCCAAGTTCAGCAAGTGTGAGTTTTGGCTGCAGGAAGTTGGATTTCTCGGACATGTTATATTCGGAGAAGGTATAGCAGTAGACCCCACTAAAGTTGTCACAGTAACAAACCAGGAAGCGCCAACAACAGTTGGAGAGATCCGGAGTTTCCTTGGACTCGCAGGATACTACTGGAGGTTCATTGAAAATTTCTCAAGGATTGCGAAGCCTATGACAGAGTTGTTAAAGAAGGATACCAAGTTCGTTTGGACTGAGGACTGTGAAGCTAGTTTCCAAGAGTTGAAGAAACGTTTGGTTATCTCACCAGTGTTAATTCTGCCAGATCAGACCAAGGATTATGAGGTGTATTGCGACGCTTCACGTCGAGGACTTGGAGCAGTGCTTATGCAGGAAGGAAGAGTTGTTTCGTATGCTTCACGACAACTTAAGCCACTTGAGTTGAATTATGCTACTCATGATTTGGAGTTAGCAGCCGTAGTGCACGCAATGAAAACGTGGAGACATTTTCTCATTGGAAATCATTGTGAGGTACACGGATCGCAAGAGTTTGAAGTACATCTTCACGCAGAAGGAGTTAAATCTCAGGCAGAGGAGATGGTTGGAGCTCATTAAGGATTATGATATGAGATTGCATTATCACCCCGGGAAGGCTAACGTTGTAGCAGACGCGTTGAGCCGCAAGAGGCATGTCAATACACCAATGACGGGAGGAATACCCAAGGAGTTAGCAGAGGATCTTCATGAATTATGTTTGGTAATAGTTCTGAGAGGCTTTGTAGCAGCATTGGAGATTCAGTCTACTTAGATGGATAAAATCAGAGAAGCTCAAAAGACAGATAAGGAAGATCTGCTCAGGGACCACCCTCACCTATTTGCTAGCCAACCCGAATCTCGAGGGCGAGATTCATCTTAAGGGGGGTAGGTTTGTAACATCCCAAATTTTCAATTTGGAATGTTATACATAGATCATCATTGCATATCATAATTTTGTTGCATTGTTGGCTCGATCCTAGAAATTCCACGCAACTCAAGGACCCACGGAGAGAGTTGGGGATTTCGTTATTTTCTTATTTGAGTTTTCTCAAATTTTGAAAATAGGATCATTTGATTTTATTTATTTTATCTTCAATTATTTCTACTACCAAAAAGTCACAGAGGGAATAAAATGACTTTCCCAAAATAAAGAAATAATGAAGATTTAATAAAAAATCAAATAAGATTTATTTTGGAGTTTTTTTGCCTTTTATTTGAATTTAGGAAAAATGCGTGTTTTTCAAAAATGCATTTAGGCCCCAAATAAATGTTCATTTTTTCCGGCTTGATTTTAGAAGTCGGGGAAAATTTATTTCGGGATTTTTGGAGTCCGTTTAGTATTTCTTTTTTTTTCTTTCTTCTGCGCGGAATTATTAAAAAAAACGCGAACCGCCTCTGGGCCGTGCCCGAGCGGGACTCCGCTCGGGGGGCACTATATAAAGCGCCACCCTGGCGCCCCCCAGGCCCAGCCGCCCCACCCCGCCAGCCCGCCAGCCGCCGCCGGCCCACACCCATGCCGAACCCTAACCCTAACGCCGCCGCCGCCAGATCCGCCGCCGCCGCCAGCCACCGCCGCCGCCGCCGCCGGAGCCTCGCCGGACCCCGCCGACGCCGCCGCCCACACGCTCACCGAGGTTCGCCGCCGCCTCGATTTCCGTGCCGGTTTTTCTTAGAAAACCGATCGGTTTTCCGTCGGTTTATTTTTTGGTTTTTTTATTTTAGATTGGTTTTTATTTTTTTCGGTTTAGTTTATATAGCGATCGTTCGCTCGTTCGTTCGTTTTAACGAACGTATTTGTCAGATTAGTTTAGTTAATGAAAGTTCGTTCGTTAACCTGTTCGTCGTTTTTCTTTTTCTCGGATTTAATCCGCGATATTTCTGATCGCGATTCCCGATTCGATTTTCGTTTTAGTTTAACTTTTCGCTCGTTTATCGGAATCAGGTGATTCAAGCGCCTGGAGTTTCGTCTCGAAACCCTCTTTCCAAATAATCAACTTAAACAAGTTTTTGCTTCTGTAAAATTTGACTTAGATCCAGATTAGTAGAACGAAGTTGTTTTCTTTCGCCGTTTGACTTTCGTTGCTTTGTTCGATTTGAATCTTTTCTCAAACCGGAGTTCTTAAGTTGAACATTATGGTTAGATCGTTTATTCAAGTTTTACCTGTGCATTAGATGAGTACTTATTGTATGCTTTTTGTTTGTCTGCGATAGCATACCCGGAGTGCGCCGCCTGTTACTTCGAGTCTCTAGGTTTCACGGATCATCAGCAAGGCAAGTAACACTTTGATCATACCTTTTCTACTACCCAGTTTTTATGCATTAGATCAATCCTCAAACATTGCATGATTAGGATCTAATTAAATTGCGGGATGGGAAGTAGTTGAGGTAGTACCTATTACCTATTTTATTATCAAACCTTTGGGAGTTACTTCTACGTTTGCTTATTATGCCATGCTATGCTAGTAGACGTGGATTGGGTGAGTGTATCCATGATAGATGTGAGATTGTTAATCAATGGTTTATTTAAGGTGGCAACTTAAACACACATCTGGGTGGATTGAGGCACCTGGTTTCTATCAGGACTTGCCTGTATTTCTTCGGACCGCCACCCAGGCTCAAAGGGATCATGAGACTATTCAAACTAGAAACTTACGTGTGCAGCCACAAGCCATTATGGGCTCTGGCATAGTTGACTAAGTTGTGCGAACTCTTACGGGTAGACTAGCAGATGTAGGGGAAAGTAGGTGTACCGGTCTAGCCACATGTAAGGTGCTAGTTCTTCCGAAAGACTATGTCTCGGTCATCCGTTTCTCAAACACCATGTAGTGTGAGGAATCAAACGGAGGCGATCGAGTCTTGTGGGGAAAAGTGCGCAAACCTCTGCAGAGTGTATAAACTAATCATGATTAGCCGTGTCCCCGATTATGGACATCTTGAGCATCTAGAACTTGGATATCATGTGAATCTCATCATGTTACTCTAATTTAATGTTGTTGGGTTTAATGAGTACTTTTAATTGGGGTTGAGAATGCTGTCAACCATTCTCAAATATTAACAACCACCATGATAGTTAAGTAAATTTATTCCTTTGCAGTAGGGAAAAATTGGCTTTATGCAAAAACTGTAACCATAGAGCTTTTCCACTAGCCATATATGCATGTAGTATAGCTTATTCTATTGTTATTCTCTATGTGTTACATTGCCAGCATATTCCATGTGCTGACCCGTTTTCGTGCTGCAAAGTTTCATGTTGCAGACTTTTCAGACGACGAGTAAGATGTTTTTAGGTCGTGGTTCTATACTCAGTGATGCTGTTGGAGTTGATGGACTCGCTTATCTTCCAAGACTTCCGCTGTTATCGTTTTTAGATGGCCTTAAGCCATATTTATTTCAATAATTTCTCTTTTGAGACATTCGATGTAATAAGTGTGTGATTGCTACTCTGTTATAAATCCTCCAAGTACTGTGTGGTGTCAGCATTACTGATCCACGGATGACACTAAGCACAGAGATCAGACTGTTTGAGGTCTGGTCGCTACATATAGCCTCCACACAAAATCGAACTGTTACACACATTTCACCAAACTTGGTTGGACCGGATCAGAAATCTCGGTCGGACCGATTCAGTTCATATGTGACCGTTAGACAATTTTGGTGGGACTGACATGTCATCTCGGTGGGACCCATATCATTAGGGTTACGACATAACCTAATCTCGGTTGGACCAATTACACAAACTCGGTTGGACCGACTTTGGTAATAAGCTAACCACAGAGTTGGTCAGGCAAACTCGGTGGGACCGATTTGCTTGTCTCGGTGGGACCGAAGCGTTATGAAAGGAAACAGGGAGTTTGCATTGCAGACTCGGTGGGGCCGATCGCTCATTTCGGTTGGACCGAAATGTTACCAAGGGAAACAAAGAGTTTGCAATCCCATCTCGGTGAGATCGAGATCCCTATCGGTGAGACCGAATAGACTAGGGTTTGTGGCAATGGCTATGTCAAATGAACCGGGTGGCGCCGGATGGATCAAATTGGTGGGGCCAAGTTTGACTTTTGGTTTTGGACATATGTGGATATGAGAAAGTGGTTGAGGGCTTTTAGAGAATATCACAAAGCATTTTGAGCAAGCAAGCCATTAAGCAACACCTCATCCCCTTTTAATAGTATTGGCTTTCCTATACACTCAATGTGATCTTGGATCACTAAAATGGAAAATGTAGAGTCTTGGACTTTAGAGCTTGAGCCAATCTTTTATCCTTAGCATTTTGAGGGGTCCACAATCCTTATCCGTGCCATGCCAATCATTGAACTTTCTTGAAATATTTATCTTGAAATGGCATTAGTTCAATGAGCTATATGTTGTAAATCATTACCAAAACCACCCAGGGATAGTTACACTTCCAATATCCCCCTTTTTGGTAATTGATGACAACATATATATCAAAGCTTCGACAAATGATAATAAAATTGAAATGCATCGTCGCTTTGAGAAGTATGTAACAAGCAAGAGCTCCCCCTAAATTTGTGCATTATTTAATATTTTCTTTGGACTGCAAATGCACAATGTGTTGGGATCATGGGTCACTCTTCCATGTCACATACATCTTGGTGGAGCGCTCAAAATGATAATAATTGAAAACATGCACTCATCACCAAGCAAAGTGAATGATCATAAATGGATATGAAGGATAATATCATTCAAGCACACATTAAAGGTAGCATATGATCAAACACATGATCATCCAAGTATCTCACAAAAGGCATAGAGTATCAAGCAAACACACAATAACGTTCAAGCAAATAAAGAGCAAAGAGAGACAAAAATCTAGCACTCTCTCTCTCTCTATCTCTCTCTCGAAGACTATGATCTATACATATTTCTCCCCCTTTGGCAACAAGTTACCAAAAAGTTAAAAATATGCATAATGTTATGTGTCTCTCAGGCTTGGTCTTCATGAGGTGTTGTAGAGATGACTCCAAGGATGAAAGCTTCTGTTGAAGTAGCTAGAGCTGGTGGAGCCGAAGTTGGAGTTGGTGGCACTGAAGCTGTGGCTCCTGGTGCAGATGTAGTAGCCCTTGTGTCTGGAACATGCACTGCAGCAGACCTCTGACTCCTGGGCACTCTAGTGAAAGCATCTGTAGTAGACTTTCCCTTCTTCTCCTCCACTTCCTCCTGAAGTTTCTCAACCACTGACTGAATCTCAGTTACCTTGACATCAAGATCATAGAATTTCTGCTCAATGATCCTTTCCAAGCTCTCCTGGTTTTGAGTCAGGGTGGCCAAGCCCTTCTCAATCCTCGAGGTGGATTGGATCAGATATCCAAGCTGATCTTGCTTGCTCTTCAAGAACACTTGAGATGCCTCTTCAACTGTTGGCATCCTTGCAGCTTTCTCTGCCCTTGCCTTGTCTCTCTTCTCATGTGCTTGCACTGAGGAAGGATCTTTCTCATCCATAACAACAGTGTTTCCCTCAAAATCTGGCCTGAGGGGTAGATGCTCTTTATCCAATAGATATGTGCCTATGCCCATCTTGGATTGATAAGCACCTGAATTTGTGGAGCATACCCACAAGACCTCTTTTATCTGCAGCTGTCCTCTTGATTGTCTCAACAATCAAACTCATCACTTTGAATTTTTGAGGGACATCAAATATATGCAGCAAGTTGTTGGAGTGTCCTCTTATCATTCTTTGATCTCCTGATTTTGGCAACAGAGTGTGCCTCGGATAGTCGTCAGCCCTAACAGTAAGTGCTTCACTGAGCCAAACTTGTGAGTCTCTAGGTTCGCATCAGGAATCTCCTTGTACATGCTAGCCATTGAGTTGTGATCCTTCTTCTTCTTGGCATAGACATCCAAGTCATCTTCATGAGCTTCTAGAGCATTTATCAATTTAGCCCACTCATCAACTGTAGATTGGTACTGTCGGTGTCAAAACCGGGCGGATCTCGGGTAGGGGATCCCGAACTGTGCGTCTAGGCGGATGGTAACAAGAGACAAGGGACACGATGTTTGTACCCAGGTTCGGGCCCTCTCGATGGAGGTAAAACCCTACTCCTGCTTGATTAATATTGATGATATGGGTAGTACAAGAGTTGATCTACCACGAGATCAGAGAGGCTAAACCCTAGAAGCTAGCCTATGGTATGATTGTTGTTCGTCCTATGGACTAAAACTCTCCGGTTTATATAGACACTGGAGAGGGCTAGGGTTACACAGAGTCGGTTACAATGGGAGGAGATCTTCATATCGAATCGCCAAGCTTGCCTTCCACGCCAAGGAAAGTCCTATCCGGACACGGGACAAAGTCTTCAATCTTGTATCTTCATACTCTGGGAGTCCGGCCAAAGGTCATAGTCCAGCCATCCGGACACCCCCTAATCCAGGACTCCCTCAGTAGCCCCTGAATCAGGCTTCAATGACGATGAGTCCGGCGCGCAAATTGTCTTCGGCATTGCAAGGCGGGTTCCTCCTCCGAATATTTCATAGAAGATGTTGAACACAAGGATAGTGTCCGGCTCTGCAAAATAAGTTCCACATACCACCATAGAGAGAATAATATCTGAACATATCTAATCTGCCGACGTATTCCGCAGCGTGACATCACGCCACGGCCAAGCCTTTATTTGAATCATTTTACTGTTCCACCTCAGCGCGTTTAGCGAGGCAGTTTCCTTGGCATGTCTTATCAAAGTAGAGATCGTGTCCCCTTATTCCGGGATTCTCATCAATACGGGCGTGGGTAACCCAACCGCGCCATTAACCGCGGCACTTGGGAGATAAGCGAGTTTTATTAGGCTGGTGGGGGCTTATAGTTTCGGCCGCCCATATAAGGGGATAAGGATCCACCCTTCCCATTTACGCCTTCTTCCTCCTTTGCTTATCCATCCCTGCGCACTCGAGCTCCAGCGCAAGTCCGCACTTCCCACCTCAACCTTTCTCCAATCATGTCTGGAGCGGGAGGTAGATGGATGGCCTCCTCCGTCACGGAGGGGCAAATCAAAAAGTTGAGGAAGGCCGGATACTTGTCTGACGACATCGCGCACCGGCTTCCAGATGAGGGGCAACTCATCCCCACCCCTGGGCCCCATGAGAGGGTCGTGTTTCTCCCCCATTTCCTCCGCGGACTGGGCTTTCCTCTTCACCCGTTCGTCTGAGGGCTCATGTTCTACTACGGCCTGGACTTCCACAATCTGGCCCTGAACTTCATCCTAAACATCTCGGCGTTCATCGTCGTGTGTGAGGCCTTCCTCCGCATCCAACCTCACTTTGGCCTATGGCTAAAAATCTTCAGCGTCAAGCCGAAGGGGCGGCCGTCAAGCGGAGTGCGGAGGCGCCATGGTGGGCAAGATAGCCAACGTTACATGGCTTGAGGGCGCCTTCGTAGATACCATCAAAGGGTGGCAGTCAGGGTGGTTCTATATCACCGAGCCGCGTGACCCTGAATGGGCAGCGGCCCCCGAATTCCGATCTGGCATCCCCACTTGGCTCACATCTTGGAAGGAGACGGGCCTGTTGTGGGGTAGTCCGGAAGAGGTGACCAGACTCCGAACCTGCGTCCGAGACCTGGTGAACAAGAAGGTTAAGCTTGTCAACGTAGTCCAGGTCATGCTCTTCCGCCGGATCCTCCCGTGTCAATGACAGGCCTTCAACTTGTGGGAGTTCGACCCGGCCCAGCACCAGACTCTGTCCCGGCTTTTCGACACAAAGCACGAAGACGCTTGGAAGGTGCTATTCAAGAGCTCCGAGGTCTCCCCACCCGTCACCGAGGATCACGGATTCTGCGCCAAGCGCCAAGCCACCGAAGTAAGCTTGCTTTTAGTCCTTCGCGGGACACTTGATTTTCATAGTTTGATTCCATGTAGGATCTAAAATCCTGCTCCTTTGACAGGACTGGAAGAGGACATCCGGACAGTTTGACTGTCCGGCCCCTTTGCCCGAAGGCCCAGCAGACGCACGCTTGACGAATCTGCTGGTTCCGGCACCTCACGTGGTGCCGGAGAAGAAGGCCAAGAAGAAGGCCACGGGGACCCGAAAGAGTTCCCGGCGCCTGGTGGTGTCGGATTCATCGCCTGACAACCTCGAAGCACCCTCCGCCTCTGAGGACGAGGAGGAGGAGGAAGAAGAAGCCTCTCCCCCTCTAGCGGGGGGTGGAAAGAAAAGGAAGGCCGCCCCAACTGGGGAGGCCGGAGGGTCCAAGAAGGGGAGGACCCTTCTACCGGACTACGCCTCCGACGCCGAAGACGGCGGGGAGGAATGGCCATCCAGGGTCAAGCCCCTGGCAAAATCATAAGTATCTGGATACCAGAATAACTTATGGCGCTCCTCTAATGTATGGTACCTTCTGACGCCGAATTCAATCATGCAGTCCGCCGAAGGCTCAGCTCGGCGATTCGTCGAGCGGCTCCCTGGATTCGTCAGATGTGAATAGCGCTTCACTTCCGACGGCCTCCTCCCCTCTCCCTACGGACGACGCCGAGGTGGAGTCCCAAAAGGGACTAAACCAGGAGGAGGTGGTCCTGGAGGTGCCGCAAGGCGACCTCCTGGACTCCAGGCCCAAAGGGGGTAAAGCCCCAGAGGGATCTAAGTCCGGCCCTGGGCCGGACACCGCTCCGGAACCAACAACGGTTCCAGAGTCCGGTAGGCGGCGTCTTCGCAAGAAAGGCACGCCTACGACACCGGCGGCCTCCGTCCAACCGGAGACGCCGGACAATTTGCTGGAGGTGCTTAACGGCGCCTCCATCGATGAGGAGCACCGTACTGTTATGAGTGCGGTGATTCAGAAGGTTCAGTCCGCCAAGAGCGGGCTGACAGAAGTCTGTACCAGCCTGCTAATAGGCTTCGAGGTATGTATTCAAAACATATAAAAATGTTACCGCATAGACAGTAGCCCGTGATGCTCAGTTCGGTGTTCGAAAGAAAAGCCAGACTGAGGATCTAAAAAGATATACGCAGGAGTCTAACATAAATATGTCGATATGGGAATGCAGGCTGCGCTGCTGACCTCTGCCGCACTGACTGCGGAGGTCGACGCATTGAAGCAGAACCTCGAGCGGTCCGAGAACGAGCTCGGCCGTGCCAAGAAGCAGCTCGAGGACAAGGAGGGTATGTAATACCGTATGTAAATTTATATAGAAATACCTGGTTGCAAATAATGACAGGACCAACATGAATGTTGCAGGGGCCACAACTCAGGTGGCAACCCTGAAGGAAGCGCTTTCCAAGGCCGCAGATAATGCAGCCATGGAGCGCTCAGAGCGAGAGAAGCAAGAGGCGCAGGCGGCGGAGGTGCGACAAGAGCTCGATGCTCTTGTGAAAAAACATGAGAGGTTAGAGCTTGACTCGAAGACTCGAGAGTCTGAGCTTGGCTCGGCACTTGAAAGCGCCAAACCTGCCAAGGCTGAAGCCCAAAAAGCCCTCCAGGAGATTGAGGCGATGAAAAGGATTGCGGTGGGTAAGGAATCCTTTATGCAAAGCAAGCATGTGAAAGTAAATTACCTGTTACTTACCTGAATCCGGAGCTCTCCAGGAGCATTCGCAGATCTGCCCCGCAGTGTATCCGATGCCACCACATTCTACCGGGCCGAGGAAGGAAGCTCGACGGAGAAAGTGTTCTGGTCCCAGTATGCTGAGGCCGGACACCCGGTGCCCTTGAGCGACCAGCTGAAGCAGCTGGTTGAGCTTCATAAGGCAGCCGAATAGGCCATGAAGGCCTGATAGGCCGGCTGTGGCCTGGTGAGGTCTTGCCTTTGAGCTACTTTGGGCTGGTGCAGCGGCTGGTGGATGCCTGTCCACGGCTTGAAGTCATCAAGCGTTCCGTGTGTATCGAGGGCGCCCGTAGGGCTTTTGCCCGTGCTAAAGTGCACTGGGGCAAGCTAGATGCTGAGAAGCTGGTGAAGGATGGGCCACCGGAGGGGAAGGAGCATCGCAAGCCCGAGATGTATTATGAGGGCATCCTGAAGGGTGCCCGTCTTGTGGCGGAGGAATGTACCATGGATGTAATTTTTGAGTAAAGTCGCTCATGTTTATCCTGTGCGTTGAACACTTGTTCAGATGCGCTAAGCAACGCTTTTTGAATTTAAAACATTACCTTCTGTGCTTCCGTTTATGAAATCCGAGAGATCCAAGTCGTCGGCTTCTACCCCCATGCCACGAGTGCTGGTGTGTTCGGGATAAACCTGAGCGTTCTTGTTCCCATTCTTGGGTCCATCTAGGGAGGCGCTCAGCACAACGAACAAGGCCATCGGACTTATAATGCTTTATCACTCTCACTTAGCCATAGAATTCTACAATTTTAAATTTCGGCGAAGCCCCTAGTATTCGGAAGACCGAGTTCGGGGCGCTATCCACGCCTAGGCCAGATAAATCTGGCTCCTCGCTCTAAGCGGCATAAGTCGCTTTAGGGACTCGAAAAACCTCTCGAACAACGACCGGTCTCTCGCACTATCATGACGGTCAGTTTTAGCTTTCTCTACTGAGGTGTTAACCCAGCTCAACTGGGGCACCATCACAGTAGTTCTCCCAGTGCTACCTTAGCCGACTTTGCGGAACGTAAGGTACCAAAACATGGGAGCCGGGCAAACCCAACTATTGACCCAAGACATGATTCGGAGCCGATGCATATAGTGCTATAAGTTCGGGGTGCCGCACTCATGAGAGTGTTCGGTCTTCTCACACCGTATTATGGGGGTACTTAAGCCCCTGGTGTATTGGCCGTACCAAAGTGTACGCTTGCATAATGTCATGACTGAACATTTTTGTATAAAAATAAATGAATTCAATAATAGATAAGAGCTATGTATTGTTTATTAGAAAGGGCTGCTATGAAAGCAGAACGATACAAATAGTGCGATAAGCAAGAGATGGGATTATTTGACATGTCCCCCTCCGGGGGCAAGCTGCGAGACTTTAAGTAAAACATGTATTTAGCTCGTTATAGAGACCACCTAGACATTTGACGTGGCTTGTTGTCTCCCTAGCTGTTGCATTGTGTGGTCGGTGAGTGTATTGCCGGACAGGCCTTCTGAATAGTTGGGTCCTGAAAGTATATATATAAAAAAGGAAACGGCAGAATAGGGAGCCCCTAGTGCGGTTGAGCCGCATTCTGGGCGTGCCGTGGTTGTGCCCCTCCCCTTATGCCCATGGTATTTCCAGAGCGTAATTGTGTATGCGTGGTACCGCTATCGCCATCTGGCGAGGGCTAGGGTTGGGGCCGCACTGCTATGCTTGCTCGGAACGTGCCAGCCGGTTTTGTTGTAGGTTACTTCGGGCGCGCTTGACGTTGTCAGGACGTTTAACAGCCGGATTGGAGAATTGCCTTGAGAGGCTACTTTGTACTTCTGCCGCCAGGGCCGCCGTGTGCTCCTTCGTTCAGAGAGAGTGTTCCGTGTTCCCATTGACCGTAATGACTCCGCGAGGGCCTGGCATCTTGAGCTTGAGATATGCGTAGTGCGGCACCGCATTGAATTTTGCGAATGCGGTTCGTCCGAGCAGGGCGTGATAGCCACTGCGGAATGGGACTATGTCGAAGATTAACTCTTCGCTTCTGAAATTATCCGGGGATCCAAAGACCACTTCGAGTGTAACTGAGCCTGTACAGCTAGCTTCTACACCTGGTATGACGCCTTTAAAGGTCGTCTTTGTGGGTTTAATCCTTGAGGGATCTATACCCATTTTTCGCACTGTATCCTGATAAAGCAGGTTCAGGCTGCTACCGCCGTCCATGAGGACTCTGGTGAGGTGAAATCCGTCAATGATTGGGTCTAGGACCAATGCGGCGAATCCGCCATGACGAATGCTAGTGGGGTGGTCCCTTCGATCAAAGGTGATCGGGCACGAGGACTGAGGGAGTCCCGGACTAGGGGGTGTCCGGATAGCCGAACTATCATCATTGGCCGGACTCCAAGACTATGAAGACACAAGATTGAAGACTTCGTCCCGTGTCCGGATGGGACTTTCCTTGGCGTGGAAGGCAAGCTTCGCGATACGGATATGTAGATCTCCTACCATTGTAACCGACTTTGTGTAACCCTAGCCCTCTCCGGTGTCTATATAAACCGGATGTCTTTAGTCCATAGGACGAACAACAATCATACCATAGGCTAGCTTCTAGGGTTTAGCCTCTTTGATCTCGTGGTAGATCCACTCTTGTAACACACATCATCAATATTAATCAAGTAGGACGTAGGGTTTTACCTCCATCAAGAGGGCCCGAACCTGGGTAAAACATCGTGTCCCTTGTCTCCTGTTACCATCCGCCTAGACGCACAGTTCAGGACCCCCTACCCGAGATCCGCCGGTTTTGACACCGACATTGGTGCTTTCATTGAGAGTTCCTCTGTGCCATCACCATCAGGAAGGATGCCTTTTCCCGTCTTCAAAGACGGCACCGTCGTTAAGGGAGCTTTGGCCTCCGGCCAGACTATCCGGCTAGGCGGTTTTCTTATGACCGCCCGTTCGGCCACCGCTCCGACAATGACCTCTCAGGTCATTAAAAGCGATCTACATGTCAACTCAGAATTCACCGAGTAGTTAGATCCGATTGAGCTCTCCACTATAAACGAGCTCTTGGACCGCATCACCGCCCTGGGAGTCGCACTGACTACGATCAGATTGGGCTTAAAACCGATCTGAGAGAAATTAACTCTCCCCAGGTTACCCACCACGTTGTCGTGGTAGAGGAACAATGCGGCGACTCTTCTTCTATATTAAAAACCAACTATGTCCGGATTCCCGATCCCTCCATGCCGGATTCCCGTGGAGGGACGGACGCTAATCAAATACTGAACCTAAAGTCAGGCATCAGACCAGATTCGTTGGGAAGCGTCCAGCAAACCAAGCTTCCGAATCCGGAAGCCTCTGGGCCTTTGAGCCTCAGATTGGGCGGGGTTCCGAACTTGATTCCACCCGCCCACCCAAACATAAGCGATCTATCTCAAATACGGCAAGAGCCCGATGAAACAGTACATCATTACAGGGCCAGATTCCTCCTGGTTATGGACAGGATAAAGGACTACCGTGAAGAAAGCGCGATTTCAATTTTCTGCAACAATTGCACGGACAAGGGAATCATAAACGCCATCAGTCTTCGCGAAGTTACACGCTTCGCCGACCTAGCGATAATTGTACAAAAATACTGCGCAATGGAAAGTGCCTGGAAAACCGAAACTAGGTTTTGGGACAATCCGGCCCTGAATACAACCCCAGTCTGAAATAAAAGGGTGCGTCATACTCAAGCACCTGGGTTAAAAACCAAAAAGCAAAAAACCCCATAAAGGGTACAGAACCGTACTGGAGGGATGGCTCAACGGACCCTGCAAAATCCACAGTACGGAGGGTGCCACTCCAACACATAGCCTTCGAGCATGTTGGATATTACGGCAGGTGGCCAAAAGGGGCGAAGGCTTTTTAGCCCCGGGCAACCAGCCCAGCAGCACCAGTATGGTATTAACAGTCTTCGAGACTTTTGCATCAAATAACATGCAGAAACGAACAATCCGTAGCCTTGCCGAAGTCTACCAAGTAGCAACAACAAATCCATGGAGCGACACGGCTATCACCTTCAATGCCAGTGACGAACCTAAATTCTGAACAGCTAGAGCACCAGCCGCATTGGTCCTCAGTCCAATAGTGGACGGCTTTCGTCTTACCAAGGTACTCATGGATGGCGGCGGAGGATTAAACCTCATCTACGAGGAAACCCTTCAAAAAATGGAAATTGACTGGAGCCGCATTGAGCGAAGCAGCACAACCTTTAGGGGAATAATCCCTAGGCGAGAAGTACGCTGCACGGGAAAAATCACACTAGGTCCTAAGAGGTCACGTTCCAAGTGGCCCCATTTGGCAGCGGATATCACGCTTTGTTAGGGCGAGAGGCATTCACAATCTTCCAAGCCATACCCCATTACGGGTACATGAAGCTCAAAATGCCCGGACCCAATGGAATAATCACTCTCGCCAGTGATCCAGATACAGCACTCCGCGCTGAGAATAAGACGGCCGCACTAGCCCTAGAGGCATTATCCGAAGCCCTAGCGGCAGAGGAATTAACCACGCTGCACTCCACGGTGGATAGGGACGATGTGATACTCGATAAGAGGTCCAAGTCCACCTCCTTTAAACCAGCAAACGAAATAGTCAAATTCCAGGTCCATCCAACGGACCCCACAAAGACGGCATCCATTGGGGCACAATTAAATCCTGATGTAGAAGCCGCACTACGATAATTCCTTCGGGAAAATTGGGACATTTTTGCCTGGCATCCTTCAGACATGCCAGGAATCCCACGCAGGCTGGCAGAGCACAGCCTAAATATCCTAAAAGGATTCAAGCCAGTCAAACAAGCTCTTCGGCGATTTTCCGAACCCAAAAGACAGGAAATGGGAGAGGAGCTAGCCAAACTCTTAGAAGCCGGATTCATCAGAGATATCAAACATCCGGACTGGCTAGCCAACCTGGTAATGGTACCAAAAAAGGAAAAATCCTGGCGCCTCTGCGTCGATTTCAAAGACCTTAACAAGGCCTGTCCAAAGGACCCTTTCCCTCTCCCTCGCATCGACCAAATCATCGATGCTACCGCAGGGCACAATTCATTGTGCTTTCTCGATGCATACTCCGGATACCATCAAATCAAGATGGCGGAAAAAGACCAGGCCACAACGGCATTCATTACTCCATATGGGCCATTCTGCTTCAACACAATGCCCTTCGGACTCAAAAACGCCGGCGCAACATATCAGCGCATGATTCAGATATGTCTGGCTACCCAGATAGGCAAAACAGTAGAGGCATACATAGACGATGTGGTCGTCAAGACCAAGCACATCAAAACTCTAGTAGACGACTTGAGGGTGACATTTGACAACCTCCGAGCATATGACATTAAGCTCAACCCGGAGAAGTGTGTCTTCGGAGTACCAGCCGGAAAACTTTTGGGCTTCATTGTATCCGGTAGAGGAATTGAAGCAAACCCAGCCAAGATCCGAGCTCTGTCACAATTGGATATCCCAAAAGACCTCAAGCAAATACAAAAACTAACTTGGTGCGTAGCGGCTCTAAGCCGCTTCATCTCCCGTTTGGGAGAAAAGGCTCTGCCCCTATATCGCCTTCTCCGGCGCACCGAACACTTTGAATGGACGGATGCCGCCACAGCCGGACTCGAAGAAATCAAGGCCATACTGGCAACAAATCCGGTCCTGGCCGCGCCCAACCTGGGCGAACCTATGTTATTATATATTTCAGCAACACATCAAGTTGTCAGCGCGGTACTCGTCGTCGAACGAGAAACTGAAGGGCACAGATTCCCTCTTCAAAAACCAGTGTACTACGTATCCACTGTCTTAACTCCATGCAAGTGCCGGTACCCACATTATCAAAAGATAGCGTATGCGGTGTTCATGGCATCCCGGAAGCTGCGACACTACTTTCAAGAGTGTTCCATAACGGTGGCCTCCGAAGTACCTCTCAACGATATTATAAACAATCATGACGCAACAGGCAGGATTGCAAAGTGGGCCATTGAGCTCTTACCATTTGACATAACCTACAAACCACGGCGAGCTATAAAGTCGCAAGTCCTGGCTGACTTCGTCGCCGAATGGACCAAAGCTGAACTTCCTAAAGAGTACGGCGCGTACTCCAATTGGATCATGCATTTCGACGGATCCAAAATGTTGGCTGGCTTGGGGGCTGGCGTCGTCATGACGTCCCCAACTTGAGACACAGTCCAATACGTACTTCAAATAATGTACATGGACTCCAACAACGCAGCCGAATACGAGGCCCTTCTACACGGCCTCCGGGTGGCAATCTCCATGGGCATCCAACGCCTAGAGGTGCGCGGGGATTCAAACCTCGCAATATCCCAAGTAAATGGAGACTTTGACGCCAAAGATCCGAAAATGGCAGCTTACCGCAACGCCGTCCTAAAAATGTCAGCCCGGTTCGAAGGACTCGAATTCCATCACGTAGCCCGGGATAATAACCAGGCGGCAGACGTGTTAGCACGCATCGGCGCAAAACATGACGCCGTACCTCCAAACATCTTCCTGGAACGGCTCTTTAAGCCATCCGTATTATGGGAAGAGGAGTCCGGAAATAACAGTCCGGAGCTAGCTGCACCACCTAACCCAGACAATTCTGACACGATCGACGGCTCAGCCAATGAAATAACACCTTCAGCCCACGAAATAATGGCAGCAATTGCCCCGTGGACAGAACCATTCCTAGCCTACTTAATTAGGCAGGAACTTCTCGAAGACCAAAACGAGGCCTGCTGCATAGTTTGGCGATCTAAAGCCTACAAGGTCCATGAGGGAGAACTTTATAAGAAAAGCACAACCGGAGTCCTTCAAAGGTGTATCTCCGAAGAGGAGGGGCGAAATCTCCTGGCTGAAATTCACGCCGGACTCGGCGGGCACCACGCTGCAGCCCGGACCCTTGTAGGCAAGGCCTTTTGTACGGGATTTTATTGGCCAACAGTCCGGGCAGATGCTCAGGACTTAGTCCGACGATGCGTCGGTTGCCTGCTCTTTGCTAATCAGAGCCACATGCCACCCATCGCCCTTAAAACTGCACCCATCACCTGGCCGTTCGTGGTCTGGGGGCTTGACATGGTTGGACCCCTTAAAGGGGGAACCCACAAGCGCAAATACTTATTGGTCATGGTGGACAAATTCACCAAATGGATTGAAGCCAAGCCGGTTAAAACAGCAGAATCCGGACCTGTGATAGACTTCATATCCGGGGTAGTACACCGTTTTGGCGTCCCCACAGCATCATCACTGATAACGGCACGAATTTCACGGCCTATGAGGTTAAACTCTGGTGCAAAAACATGGGCATAAAGCTCGATTACGCTTAAGTCTATCACCCTCAAACTAACGGTCAAGTCGAGCGAGAAAATGGTCTAATCACGAGCGGCATCAAAACCAGACTAGTGCGGTCCCTCAAGGAATCTAACACGCACTGGGTAGAGGAGCTCGACTCCGTACTCTGGGGGCTGCAGACCACGCCAAACCGAACTACTGGATTCACACCATTTTTATGGTGTACGGCGCAGAGGCAGTTCTGCCCTGCGATATAATTCATGACTCACCTCGCGTGCGCACATACGAAGAAAGAGAAGCCGAGCTAGATTGGCAGGACAATTTGGACGCTTTAGAGGAGGAACGGGACGTGGCAAAAGCTCGTTCCGCATTTTACCAACAGCAGGCTCGAAGATATCAAAGCAGAGAAGTACGGGCCAAAGCTTACAATGTTGGCGAACTTGTTCTACACTTGCCGGACAAGAAAAAGGACAAACTTAAGCCCAAGTGGGAAGGTCCCTTCATCATCGACCAAGTCCTGACCGGCGGATCATACCATCTATGTAACGCATCTAACAACCGACTCGAGCCGAACCCATGGAACACAGCTTGTCTCCGAAGATTCTACGCCTAACGCCGGACTCAAAGTTAGTCTCACTCCTCCGTCCACCTTTTTACATTTTCACTATCTCTTGTCCCCCTCCTTCTTCCCACAATTTTCTTTTCAATACCTTTGATAGGCTGATTTACGCATTATTCGCACACACTCGATGTGCTCCTAGCACTCGTTATACCTGGGGGCTTCTTTAACAGAAGCTTATTTATACTGGCTTCATGCCCAACACATGTGTCATACTTCCGCATGTACCTTTTATTCACCATTGTATGCATCGATATGACTTAAGTTTTTGCCAAGCTGGTTTCCTTGGCTCCTATGCTTACCCCTACGTTCCTGATTGTCCGGCTAGGAGGTAAAGGGAGCACCTCTGCGATTGTTACTGCCGGGTCAGCCGGATGTGTACCTCAGACTGGGTGAAGCCGAAAGCTAGCATTCTTAAGAGAATATTCGGTCGGTGACTTGAAAGATGATTTATTACTTACTTATTTATTTGCCCCCAGATGCTTTTTTCTGCTATTTTCGCAGTCCGGACATGCACTTTAGGGCATGCCTCCCAGGGAAAGGAACCCTTAACGGAACTATTCTCCCTCGAAGATGTTTCTTACTAACCATGTAATATAACATAGCTAGTTGGGCACTTGTCTGATAAAGCAATTATGACCCCGACGCCTTGTCTCCACGAATGCCCTGGTTCTTCTATAACCGTAAGGGTATTCGGACACACTCCGGACTTTTGGGTCCAGAGGTTGAAGCAAAAAGGTCCGCAAAGACAAACGATCTACAATCCGGCTAGAAGGCATTTTAGATGTCATTTCAAATTACATCGTCAAACTGACTGATTGTACTCCTCTTCAATCCCATCTAACAGGCTGTCTAATTTACAGTCCTGTTGGGAATATTTCGCGGCCAGTTCTACTTGGTCGTACATCAAGCTCACAAGGATCTCCTTCCCGTCAGGCCCTGCAGGTCCGACCTCGGCCATGTGGTTTGGGTCAGCCTTCGGGTACCGCGCCTTCACCATGGCCTAGGCTTCCCTGGCGCCTTGACGGCAGGCCGATATTTTCCACAGACGGAGGCGTCGCCGTGCTCCCTGAAGCTTCTCAGCAAGCTCTCCAAGGCCCTCGGGTAGGGAGACAGAAGTCCATAAAGCCCGAACGACGCCACTCATCGCCTGCCGAACAAGTTCGAGCAGTTGAACCAGCTCGGGAAGTTGGTCACCCGTTGAACCAGGCATTTCCTCCGCAGGGCGACCTATGAGCACACCTAAAGACACATTTCTGTCAATCGACTTCCTCGCCGAATTCTTCTTTTCAAAGGAATTTTCTCAAGCACTTACTATAAATGCCGCGTCGAAGCCGCTGATTCTCCTTCACGAAGCCAGACAGCTGGGCCCGAACGCCTTTCAGCTCTTCTCCTAGCTGGGCGTGGGCATCTTGGAGCTTGTTTCTCTCCTGCTGCACCTTCATAAGCACCCTCTCGCCGGCCTTTAGCTGACGCAGTAGCTGTTTCTTGTCCGGATCAAGTCCGGCACCCTCTACAATATTATTGTCAGATTTACGCACACGCCGCACTTTGTTAACTACTTATCTTTGCGAAGTACGTATTACCAGTGGGGGTCTCTGTGGCTCTCCCTGTGGTGGCTAGTGCGGCCTCAAGTTGGACCTTGCACTCTTGGAGCTCCTGGGACAGGTGGGTGTTCTTCTCCATAAGATCCTGCATAATAAATGATCCTTAAATCAGTTATTTTAACTATTTTAAGTCTCGGGGGCTACTGGCATATATAACTATCAAAATCACTTACCCACATGTCCTTCACATACTGCTCCGTGGCTCTGGTTAAACCATCTTGAGCAGCACGGAGGTGCGCGTTTCCCGCGTCAAAGGCAGTTAACGCCTCTGGGGAGAAACACGCATCATGAAGAACTGTCCGGCGACGCCTATGATTCATGGCGCTCTCCACCTCAGACCGGGTGGCGGACAGCCTGTCGGCATCCTCCGTTGGAGGAGCATTCGGCTCTTGCCTTGTGTTCGCCTCCACTTCCGGACCATGCGATGGAGCATGGCTGGCGGAGGCTTGATTGGCAACCTCTCCGGACACTGTCCGGCGAGCGCTCTTTCTCCTGGAAAAAGTTATGAGCATTAATGTACCTCCTAGGGATCCTTCCCTCAAAAACAACGGCGCGCTGTACCGTTATGGCGACGTTTCGATTCGCGTCGCACTCCTCTTCCGCCTGCTGGGCCGAACTGACCCTTGTTGGTCAACCGCCGCAGGTTCAGCTTCCCGCCTTAAAGGCACCTCCTGCGATGCACCATCACTATGTGATGGTCAGAATTGAGCATGGATTAAATGATGGTGTCAAGACCTCGGTCGTAGTCACCTGGGAGGCCGGAATCAAACCGGGGTAGTCAGCCGTAATGGTGACTAGGGCATTGTCCATGCTAAGTTGGTGGAACACCCCGTCGATCAGCTCCACCTTTATGTCTGGATCCTCTTCGGAGGTCGGATCAAGGGATCATTCCGGATCCTCGGGCTATGGAGTTAGGCTTCGTATGCCGTCCACGTCCCGGCGCAGTTCCTGCGTCGAAATCACAAAGTAAAATACTTGACTTTGGAAGTATGGATCGGGTGGATGAAACGTCCGCTTACCCAGCTCCGAGGGTTGTTCATGGAGAATCCGTTCAATGGATTCGTGCGGAGAAAGTCCTCTTCCTCCCCCTTGTACAAGCCGGACAGGATCTTTGCCAGATCGGCTGCCGAGCTCGGCCCTTTGCGGCCGTGATGGGTGGCGTCGTCTTCCCCGTTGAAATCCCACATAGGGTGGCCCCTATATTGGAGCGGCTGCACCCCTCGCATAATGCACGTGGCCATGATTCCAATCATGGTCAATCCGGAGTGGGCCAGTAATCTAATCCGGCCCATCAGATAATGAGCGCTCCTATCATCCTCCCGTTGAGGGCTCCGCGGGCGCCAACTTACGCGTTTCTTCAAGGGAGCATTGCTGAACTCCGGGAGGCCGACCCGGACTGGGTCCGGCAGAGGGGCGTCCTCCATGTAGAACCATTCCGAAGGCTAGTCTTCGGACGCCTTCTTCGGGGTGCCGGATAGATATCCGGTCCTGGCGATGCGCCATATTTCGGCTCCGCCCACTTGATATATCGACCCCTCATAAGAACGGGGTACAAGGCAAAACAATCTCTTCCACAGCATGAAATGGGGCTTGACGCCCAGGAACAGCTCGCAAAGAGCTGCAAAGCCCGCGATGTGCAAAAGGGAGGCAGGTGTGAGGTGGTGGAGCTGGAGTCCGTAGAACTCCAGGAGCCCCCGGAGAAACGGATGTATGGGAAATCCGAGTCCCCTTATTAGATAAGGGACGAAGCATACCCGCTCTCCTTTGGAAGGGTTGGGGACGCTCTCCGCCTGCTTCCCACCCTGGAAGGTGGCCAGTCCGGCTCGAACCGGAACCATGAAAGCTGGGGGAAGATATCCCTCGGCTTGGAGCGCCACTAGATCGCTGTGTGGAACTGAGCATCTCCCCCAATCTTCTGGCTTAGGGCTGGGAGCGCGAGAGGAGGAGCCGCGTCGACTACCCATGATGGAATGGATTTTTTGTCAGAAGCGCTTCGATGAGAACTTGCGAAGGGAGGATGGTGTGAGATGGATCTAGATCCTCGCCTCTCTTATAGGCGGCTCGTTCGCACGGCTAGGGGGTAATATGTAAAAATACCCTAGCTTTTGGCATTCATACGACACGTGGAAGAAGGCCATTATTGGGCGCAGAAGCCAAGGAGCGCAACATTTATGAGGAAGCCGGACACTATTCGACGGGAACATGAAGTTTGAAGGAGAACTCGCCTTGCAACGCCAAAGACAATATACGTGCCGGACTAGTCGTCGCTGAAGCCCGGTTCGGGGGCTACTGAGGGAGTCCTGGACTAGGGGGTGTCCGGATAGCCGAACTATCATCATCGGCCAGACTCCAAGACTATGAAGACACAAGATTGAAGACTTCGTCCCGTGTCCGGATGGGACTTTCCTTGGCGTGGAAGGCAAGCTTGGCGATACGGATATGTAGATCTCCTACCATTGTAACCGACTTTGTGTAACCCTAGCCCTCTCCGATGTCTATATAAACCGGATGGCTTTAGTCCATAGGACGAACAACAATCATACCATAGGCTAGCTTCTAGGGTTTAGCCTCTTTGATCTCGTGGTAGATCCACTCTTGTAACACACATCATCAATATTAATCAAGCAGGACGTAGGGTTTTACCTCCATCAAGAGGGCCCGAACTTGGGTAAAACATCGTGTCCCTTGTCTCCTGTTACCATCCGCCTAGACGCACAGTTCGGGACCCCCTACCCGAGATCCGCCGGTTTTGACACCGACAAGGACCATGGGTTGAACTTTGGGGCGACTGGCTCCAACGCATAGACGTCCTTGAGAGCACACTTCCACTCCCGTTTGGGGATATGGGTTGCGTATATCATGTTCACCGTCCGCAGTTGTGGGGGGAAGCCCTTCTGTCCTCTGTTGTTAGGCGGCCGGGGCTCCTCCTCGTCATCGCTATGCAGCCCCTTGTCTTTGTTTTTGACACTTAACTTGCCTGCCTGTTTGAACACCCAACAATCCTTGTTGGTGTGATTGGCTGGTTGTTCGGGGGTGCCGTGTATCTGGCATGAGCAATCGAGTATCCAGTCTAAACTGGATGGGCCCGGAGGGTTTCTTTTGAATGGCTTCTTCCGTTGACCGGGTTTAGAGCCTCGAAATCCGGCATTAACTACCGTATCCTCGGTATTATCGCCGTTAATGCGGCGCTTGTGCTTGTTATGGCATGACCTGCCATTGTTGTCCTTGGCATCTGAGTTGCCAGGGCTCTTGGTTATGTTATTGCTGCGAGCTAGCCAGCTGTCTTCTCCCGTGCAAAAGCGGGTCATTAGCGTCGTGAGGGCTGCCATAGATTTCGGCTTTTCCTGTCCTAGGTGCCGGGCAATCCATTCGTCTCGGATGTTGTGCCTCAAGGCTGCAACAGCCTCTGCGTCCGGACAGTCGACTATTTGATTTTTCTTGGTTAGGAATTGTGTCCAAAATTGTCTGGCCGATTCCTCTGGCTGCTGGATTATGTGGCTTAGGTCATCGGCGTCTAGTGGTCGCACATAAGTCCTGGAAGTTGTCAAGGAATGCGGATTCCAGGGTCTCCCAGCAACTAATTGACTCTGCTGGCAGGCTGTTAAGCCAATGCCGAGCTGGTCCTTTAAGCTTGAGCGGGAGGTATTTGATGGCGTGTAGATCATCACCACAGGCCATGTGGATATGAAGGAGATAATCCTCGATCCATACCGCGAGATCTGTTGTGCCATCGTATGATTCGATGTTTACGGGTTTAAAACCCTCAGGGATTTGATGATCCATTACTTCATCTGTGAAGCATAGTGGGTGTGCGGCGCCCCTGTACTGGACTATATCGCGACGTAGCTCGGATGAGCTTTGTCTGTTGTGTTCGGCCTGGCCGTATTTATCATATCCGGCATGCCGGTTATCGTCACGTGACATGGGGCGCCCACGCGATCCGTAGATCGATCTTGTTTGCCTTGCCTTATCCTCCAATATGTCTCACAGGTCTGTTGCGTTTCCCCGTGCTCTGGAATTTTTGGAGCGGCGCTGGGCTGCGGCTTGAGTTGAGGGCGAAAGGCCTCTCTGTCGCGGCCACGGGGTGGCCGATCGAGCGCATCATACGCTGGTGATGTAGGTTTAGTTGCTTCCTCCTGTAGTTGGGGTAGCAGCCTGCGCGTTGGGTAGCTCTTGGAGGGGCATTCGAGTTTATACTCTTCGGCCGCCAGGACTTTAGTCCATCTGTCGCCTAGCAAGTGTTGGTTAGCTCTAAGCTACTGTTGTTTTTTCTTGAGGCTGCTTGCCGTGGCCATAAGCCTGCGTTTGAAACGCTCTTGTTCGACGGGATCCTCTGGCACGACAAATTCATCGTCGTCGAGGCTTGCCTCGTCTTCGGAGGGAGGCATATAATTGTCGTCCTCGACCTCTCTGTCTGCCGCTCTCTCATGAGGGCTGGCTTTTCCGTCCTCCTGCGCTGAATCCTGCTGGAGGGGGTTGTCTTCTGCACTGTCTTGGGTGTTGTTGTCTCCAGTGCCGGACTCGCTGTTTTTGCTTTGGCGGGATTTAGAGTGGCGCCGCTGACGTTGGCGCTTGGGTTGCTTCTTGGAGGGGTTGTCCTCTGTTTTTTAATCGCCATCCCCTGCTTTAGGGGTGTCCACCATGTATATGTCATATGACGAGGTGGCTTTCCAGTGCCCTATAGGTGCTGTTTCTTGGTCGTCTCCTTCATCAGCATCCATACCGTCGATGTCTTCGGAGTCGAAGTCGAGCATGTCGGTTAGATCATCGACAGTGGCTACAAAGTGGGTGGTGGGTGGATTTCGAATTTCTTCGTCGTCCGCATCCCAACCTTGCTGACCATAGTCCGGCCAGGGCTCTCCTGACAAAGAGAGAGACTTTAGTGAATTCAGGATGTCCCCAAACGGCGAGTACTGAAAGACGTCCATGGCGGTGAACTCCATGATCAGAGCCCAAATGGGTTCGATCGGAGGGGGAGCGGAAGATTCGGAATCTGGAAAGGAGTCTGACACCTTGGAGTCACAGGCCTCACAAAGGACTAGGCCAGTATTCGGCTCGATCGCTGTAGAAATTGCGGCTCCTCGAGCGACGTCCAACCGTTCGTCCCCGACTGGTGTGGTCGGCCCCGAGCTAAGGGTCAGAGCGGAAACCTGAGCGGCGCTCTGGGCGCTGTCCGGCGGCAGAGCTACATCATGCCCATCGTGACAGTGCGGCGCGCTCGACCGTGGCTCGAATCCATCGAAGATCAAGTCCCCGCGGATGTCGGTCGTGTAGTTTAAGCTTCCAAATCTGACCTGATGGCCAGGGGCGTAGCTTTCGATCTCCTCCAGATGGCAAGCGAATTGGCCTGCGATACGAATCTGTCCAGGGAGAAAAGTCTCACCCTGGACCGCGTTGTGGTTGATGATCGAAGAAGCCATCGGGCCTAAAGGTGACGATACAGAGGAACTCTCAATGAAAGCACCAATGTCGGTGTCAAAACAGGTGGATCTCGGGTAGGGGGTCCCGAACTATGCGTCTAGGCGGATGGTAACAGGAGACAAGGGACACGATGTTTTTACCCAGGTTCGGGCCCTCTCGATGGAGGTAAAACCCTACTGTTGCTTGATTAATATTGATGATAAGGGTAGTACAAGAGTTGATCTACCACGAGATCAGAGATGCTAAATCCTAGAAGCTAGCCTATGGTATGATTGTTGTTCATCCTATGGACTAAAACTCTCCGGTTACACAGAGTCGGTTACAATGGGAGGAGATCTTCATATCGAATCGCCAAGCTTGTCTTCCACACCAAGGAAAGTCCTATCCGGACACGGGACGAAGTCTTCAATCTTGTATCTTCATAGTTTGGGAGTCCGGCCAAAGGTCATAGTCCGGCCATCCGGACACCCCCTAATCCAGGACTCCCTCAGGTACCTTGTACCCTATGACATCCATATAATTCTTCCATCTGGATAGAACTGAGAAGTTGAGTAGAATTGCATGATCAACTCATCATTCCACTTTGTGAGCTTCTGGCCAACAAATTTGTCAACATCACAGTCCTTGAAGTTGTCAAAGACACCTGGGAAGTGATCTTCATTTTCTCTGATGTAGTTCCAGTCAACCCATCTCATGTCACACACTATGGGCTTCTTGTTAAGTAGGATTGTCTCATAGAAATCTTGCTGTTCCTTTGTATGAAACCTGTAATCCACTGCAGTTCTCCTCCTGACAGCATATGTGTCATTCTTTCTCCACTGTCTCAGACCTGCATCCTTTCTGAGTTTCATGTCCTCTGCAACATGATGTGCATCATTATGGTCTGGAATCTTTGGCTTGAGCTTCCTTAGCACTTGGGCTTCAGCTTCTTCCTCTTCCACTTCAGGCACTTGGGCCTTGTTCTTTTCCTCAGCAGGTATATTCCTTGTACTCCTCTTGGGTGCAGTCTTTGTGGCTGGAGCAGCAACTTTGGGAGCAAGTTTGGGCTTAGGAGCAGCCCCTGACTTAATTGCATCTCCCATTAGCTTTTGTGCCTTAGGTGCTGGAGCAGCATCCTCTTCCTCTTCATTATCAGATCTCACCATTGAAGATTTTCCAAGTACTTTGGCTGTGGTTGTTCTTGCTCTCTTCTTCTTATTATTATTCTCATCAGCTGCCTCTTCTTCAGATTCAATGGTGAACTTTATAGTTTCACCTATGGCAACTTTCCTTGGCTTGGATGTAGGCACCCTCCTAGCTCGTGCCTTTCTGTTCTTGCCTGGCTTAGTTGATGCAACTGTGCCAAACTCTTTCTTCACCACTTTCTTCTTGGAAGTGACCTCATCCTCAGCTGCAATATAGTTCTCATCCTCTGAATCAGAATTTCTCTTCTTCCTTGTTCTAGTAGCTGCCTTGGGCAAGTTACTAGGTGTGCTCCTGCTGCCCTCATCATAGCTGCTGGAGGGACTAGTGCCCTCACTCAACTGTTCTTGCTGTTCAGACCTATTCTGGCTATCACTCTGGTCAGACATCTTGCAGGTAAACTGTCAACAAACCCTGTGAATAGGTTTTAGATGAGGTAGAGTAGATGAGCATCACAAAGTATAGAGGTTTAAAACAAAATTGAGTCAAAAACTTAGTTTTAGTTGTCTACAGAAGTGATCTCGAAGCTACCGAATTGACAAAGTCGGTGAGACCGAAGCAACACTTGGAATAAACTAGTGAACTCGGTTGGGCCAAGTCACAGTTTGGTGGCACCGAGATTGCTAGGGTTTCACAGAATCCTGAACTCGGTCACACCGATTTGCACGTTTCGGTTAGACCAAAAAGCGCATGTGCAATGGCCTAAGTCAAATCGGTTAGACCGATTTCTACATTGCGGTTGGTCCAAGATGAGTTCCGCGGAGAGCTAACCCTCAATTTTCGAATCAATCTAGATCTAAGGATGATTTAGCTAGATAGATTAATCTCATTCGTGGCAAGAATCATGGCATTGTCCTTGTGCTAGGAATCGGAGTGAAAATGATAGCACAAGGCCGAACACGTACCCTAGAGCGGCGAGTGTTCGCTACGGCAGCGAAGGAGGTGCAGATTCCATCGACGGCGGCGGATTCCAATGGCGGGAGGTCGTTAGCGGTGAGAAGACGATCCGGAGACTCGAGGGGGCAGAGTAGGACACGCGCGGGCTGAGAGGATTTGAAGGAATTTCCAAAATCTCACCCGTGGATATTTATATCCCGACCCTGTCGGTGTGACCGAGTGGAACAACTCGGTGGCACCGAGATTGCAGAATCGCAAGCGGTTGCTGCAACTCGGTGTGACCGAAGTGTTTAAATCGGTTGCACCGAGATGAAAACCTAGATCAGCTTAGTGAACTCGGTTTGACCGAAATGGATTTCTTAGTCAGACTGAAATGCACAGAGAGTTTTGGAAGTTTGAGTCTATGACAGATCGGGGACTCCGAGTGCTCCTCACACAGAGTGGTTTGAATTTGACTTGATCAAACTTTGTGATGTAGCATGAATAGAATTTGAGATGATAAAAGAATAGATAGCTAGAGAAGGTTCTTAGGCATTCTTGTCCATCCACTTGGCAAAAGAAAAAGAACCCAAACAACCAAAACAACAAGTGGTTGTCCTTGAATGAGTAAAATATGCAAATGACATGCTCACACAATAAAATGGCAAATGAAATATGTGGCAAAGCATGCACAACCAATACTAGCATCTATCCGACAATTGGCGATGACTAGGTCATCTATATATGAGTATATTGACTTAGGAGTCAAATGAGAACATTTGATCATAGGTCATACTCATCGTTTAAGAACAAGTGGGATTACCACTTTTACATAAAGCATTGTTGTCTTCACACCATTAGAGTTGCTTTAGCTCAATTCTTTTGAGTAAAGCTCCCCTAGATGTGAGATCCCCCCTTAAGAGGGATGAACTAACCTTGGGTTTTGTCGATTATGACTTCATGTAGGTGTTGAAGATGTGGATGCTCAATGTTGTTTTAGATCATTGGGAGCAATCCATTGGAGTGAGTTGCACTTTCAATACCTACACGAGTTAGTCCCACAAGGAACAAACAAGGATATCCATAGACATAGAGTGATGCACACACAAGATGATGTCCATGAAAGTATTAGGTTACCTTGTCCCTTGTCTTACCAACAAGAGGGTTTGTGACTCCTTGAACTAGTGCAAGATGTGAAAGTTGATCGCACTTGTCCTTCCCAAAATGATGTGAGTGAAGAATGTTGGCGGAGTCACCCTCAAGAACTCTCTAGTTCTTCTTTGGGATCGACATCATCTTGATGGGAATCCTTGGGGTAGTAGTGGAACTTGATGAAGTAGAACTTGATGTAGTCTTGGGAACCCACTTGACCAAGGCCTTGGGAGCTTCTTCAAATGCATCAATCTCCTCTTGAAGCTTGTCCTTGCCTTTTTGTTTGTGGTCTTGTGGTGGAAGATCATCTTGAGCTTGTGTCCCTTGGAAAGAAGTCGGATCATACTTCTCTTGTTGGGGAACAAACTTTGTATTGGGGTATTGATCTTCTTCCCACTCAACTCCATTGGCATTGAACTTTCGTTCAAAACCAACACCTTGATTCTTTCGGTGCCTTCCTTGCTTGAGTACAAAATCTTCGAATTGCTTACTCCCAGCAAGACTTTTGTAAACACCTTTCTCTATAATTCCCTTCAATAAGCTATTTTCTTGCTCAAGTGTAACTTGGCTAAGAGAATCATTAGTGGAATCAAGAGAACTACTAGAAGCAACAACATTGGATTTAGCATGATTATTGTTACTACTAGAAGAAGAATCTTTCTTACTCTTGTTGCTAGATTTTACTTGAGGCATGTAAGTAGATAAGAGTAAACGCTTGGCAATGTAAGAAGAACTGTTCTTGCGAAGATCATCATCGATTGCCTTTAAAAACTCATGCTCTTGCTCAAGGTTGAGCTTTTCAAAGCGTAACTTCTCATGAGTCTTTAAAAGTTCTCGATGATCTTCCAAGGTAGTTTCATGAGCTAACTTAAGAGTGTTTAGTTCTTTAGTTAGGCTCTCAATCTTCTCCTTATCATTGTCATTCGTTTTATCATGATTAACATGATTATTTGACGTTTCATCATAGTATTCATCACTAGAGTTGTCAACAAGTAAATGATCATCAACTAATAAGTCATCTTCATCACTATTGAAATCAACATACTCGGGGTGTGATACCTTTGGGCCTTTAGCCATGAAGCATCTTCCAAATCCTTCATTTGGTGAGTCAAATATGTCGTAGGAGTTGGTTGTCACAAGTGCTAGATCGGCAACACCTTCATCTTGAGTATGTTCGCAGTCGGAGTGATAGCTTCTCTCGGAGTGATGGTCGGAGTTGGAGCCGGATACCCATTCACCAACATGAGCTTGATGTCTTCGCTTTCTGTAGCTCTTTGATGATTTGTCCTTCCTTTCCGAATCCTTTCTTCTCCGGGAGGTTCTTCATTCATAATGATCATCTCTATTCCTCCTCTCTCTTGGTGGTGATTAATCTCTTCTACTTCTCCTTTTGGGTGAATCTTCTCTCCTTTTGTAAGGAGCCGTACACTCATTGGAATAGTGTCCGGGTCTTCCACAGTTGTAGCAATTACGTTCACGACTCGAAGATATTTTGTCATTGTAGGACCTTGACTTGGAGCTTCTTTCCTTGCTTCTACTCTTGTAGAACTTGTTGAAGTTTTTCACCATTAAGCTAAATTCCTTATTGAAGGTTTGTTTCTCACTTGATGATGTAGGAGCATCACATCAGGCTTTATAAGCACCGCTTGACTTGTTCTGAAGCTCTTCCTTATCCTTGAGTGACATCTCATGAGCAACAATTCTTCCAATGGCTTCCGTTGGCTTGAGATCTTTGTAGTTGGGCATCATTTGGATCAATGTGCACACGGTATCATATTTTCCATCCAAGGCTCTTACGATCTTCTTGATGATGAATTTGTCGGTCATCTCTTCACTTCCTAAGCCGGCAATCTCATTTGTGATGAGAGCAAGCCTAGAGTACATTTCAGCAACACCTTCACCATCCGTCATTTTGAACTTGTCAAGTTGACTTTGAAGCACATCAAATTTGGATTCTTTGATGGAGTCGGTACCTTCGTGCATATCAATCAAAGTATCCCAAATTTCCTTTGCATTCTCAAGGCGGCTGATGTTGTTGAATTCTTCGGGGCACAATCCGTTGAAGAGGCTATCACAAGCTTGAGCGTTGTATTGCAAAATCTTCAACTTTTCCATGGTAGCTTCACGGTACGAACCAGAACCCATCGAACAATTCACCTTACAAGCCAAATACACACAATAGCCCAAACGACGGGGTTTTGTCCAAGAATATGCATTTTCATCTTATGCTTCCAACTAGCAAAATTAGTACCATTAAAGTAAGGACCTCTACGGTGGTAATTTCCCTTGCTAGACGCCATACTCTCCTAGGTTGTGAAATCAAGGCTATGATCACCAAAAGCTATGGAAATCAAGGCAAATGGAGTCCAAAGCTCTGATACCGATTGTAGGATCGAAAGTATGTCTAGAGGGGGGGGGTGATTAGACTACTTGACCAAATAAAACTTAACCTTTTCCCAATTTTAGTTCTTGGCAGATTTTAACAACTTAGCACATGTCAAGCAATCTTAGCACAATTCAAGCGAGCATGCAATGAGTATATAAGCAACGAAAAGTAAAGCATGCAACTTGCAAGAATGTAAAGGGAAGGGTTTGGAGAGTGCGAATGTAATAGATGGTGTGTTGATGATGAACTCCTTGCTCTTGTGCTTCAAATGACAGTCTCCCCAACACTCAACTCACTTTCATAGGATTACATTTGGTGGAAAGCTGATTCATATGGTAGGAATGGAATATCTTGGTCTCAACACATGAGTAGGTGGTTCTCTCTCAGAAAATGAATGCTGGAAGTGTAGGCACATTCTGATGGCTTTCCTCACGAATGAGGAGAGGGTGGAGGGGTATATATAGCTGAGGGAGTCCTGGATTAGGGGGTCCTCGCATAGCCCGACTATATACGTTGACCGGACTATTGGACTATGAAGATACAAGATAGAAGACTTCTTCCCGTGTCCGGGTGGGACTCTCCTCTGCGTGGAAGGCAAGCTTGGCGATTCAGATATGTAGATTCCCTTCTCTGTAACCGACCTGATGTAACCTTGCCCCTCCGGTGTCTATATAAACCAGAGGGTTTAGTCCATAGGACAACAACAATCATAATCATAGGCTAGCTTCTAGGTTTTAGCCTCTACGATCTCGTGGAAGATCAACTCTTGTAATACTCATATCATCAAGATCAATCAAGCAGGAAGTAGGGTATTACCTCCATAGAGAGGGCCCAAACCTGGGTAAATAACGTGTCCCCCGCCTCCAATTACCATTAGCCTTAGACGCACAGTTTGGAACCCCCTACCTGAGATCCGCCGGTTTTGACACCGACATTGGTGCTTTCATTGAGAGTTCCACTATGATGTCGAAAAAAGGTTTGATGGCTTGCCTTGTTATCAAGGGCAACATCGCCTCCGGAGAGCCCTGGCCTCAGGCCAAACCCTCCGACTAGGCGACTTCATCACGACCGCCCGTTCGGCCGCCGGGCCGACGATGACTTCTCGGGTCATCGAAAATCGCCTCCACGTCAGCTCGGATTACACCGAGTGGATAGATCCGATGGAGCTATCGTCCTTGAACGAACTCTTGGATCGCATCGCCGCTTTGGGAGTCACTATGGACTATGATCAGATTGGGCTTAAAGCCGATCAGAGAGAGATTAACTCTCTGCCAATCACCCATCAGATAGCGGTGGTGGAGGAGCAATGCACCAACTCTTCCTCTATATTGAGGACGAACCATGTCCGGATTCCCGAGCTCGCTGAGCCGGATACCCGCTCACGGGAGGACATGCCCCAAACTCTGAATTTAGAATCGGACAGCGGGCCGGAAAATTTGGGTAACATCCTGGAACCCGAACTACTAAGTTCGAAAGCTCCTCAGCCTCTGGGTCCCAGATTGGGTCAGGGCTCGGAATTAAATCCACCTGAGGGAGTCCTGGATAAGGGGGTATCCAGACATCCGGACTGTATACTTTGGCCGTACTGTTGGACTATGAAGATACAAGATAGAAGACTTCGTCCCTTGTCCGGATGGGACTCTCCTTGGCGTGGAAGGCAAGCTTGGCGATCCGGATGTAGATCTCCTCCTCTGTAAACCGACTTCTGTGTAACCCTAGCGCCCTCCGGTGTCCATATAAACCGGAGGGTTTAGTCCGTAGGACTCACGGTCATCATCAACAATCATACCATAGGCTAGCTTCTAGGGTTTAGCCTCTTTGATCTCGTGGTAGATCAACTCTTCTAATGCTCATATCATCAAGATCAATCAAGAAGGAAGTAGGGTATTACCTCCATCGAGAGGGCCCGAACCTGGGTAAACATCATGTCCCCAGTCTCCTGTTACCGTTAGCCTTAGACGCACAGTTCGGGACCCCCTACCCAAGATTCGCCGGTTTTGACACCGACATTGGTGCTATCATTGAGAGTTCCTCTGTGTCGTCACTGCAAGGTTAGATGGCTTCTCCAACCTTCAACCACGCTGTCCTAGGAGAGAATTTTCTCCCCGGACAGATCTTCGTGTTCGGTGGCTTCGCACTGCGGGTCAATTCGCTTGGCCATCTGGAGCAGATCGATAGCTACGCCGCCGGCCATCAGGTCAGGTTTGGAAACCTAAACTACACCGCCGATATCCATGGAGACTTGATCTTCGACGGATTCAGGCCTATGTCAGGAGCGCCAAACAATCATGACGTGCACGACCTAGATCGGCAGTCGGACAGTATTCGGAACATCGCACTTGCTACCGCTCCGGAATTTGTTCCAGAGCGGTCGTGCCTTCTAAGGACGGGTGTATGGACCCCGCCCCGGAGGCCGCACACTCCTCGGCGTTGGAGCCGAACACAGACTCCTCTCCTAAAGGGATCTGTGTCTTCAGACCCCCGGACTCACCTCCAGCCGTGTGTTCCGGGCCGCGCGCGCCCGTGCCCATTGAATCTAATTGGGCTCCAGTCATGGAGTTCGCCACCGCGGATATCTTTCAGCACTCACCATTCAGAGACACGCTGGATTCATTAAAGTCTCTCTCTCTGTTAGAAGACTCCTGGCCGAACTATGTCTGGCCCATGTGGGATACGGAGGACGAAGAAAATCGCGACCCACCCGCCACCCACTTTATAGCCACTGTCGACGACCTAACAGACATGCTTGACATCTCCCCCAATAACATCGACGGTATGGATGTTGATGCAGGGGAAGATCCGAAACCACCGCCCACGCGGCGCTGGACTGCCACTTTATCATACGATATCTACATGGTGGACACCCCCAAAGAGGACAATAGTGACAAAATGGACACAGCGGAGGATAAACCCCCCGGGCAAAAGAAAAAACGACAGAGCGCCGCCTTAGGTCCAGTCACAGCAAAAATAGCGATAACAACCCAAAACAGGATGACACTCCGGTTGATTTTGAAGCCAACAACGACCATAAGGATCCAGCGATGGAGCAGGATAAACCAGGTCAGGCCGAACATAGCCCGGAGCAGACGCCCGACTTAGAGGGCCGAACTCATCATGCTACCTCCAAAGAAGATAACAGTCCGGTTGACTATGCGTTCATCATCCCGGAGGAACATTGAAAGCAAGACGAACTCCACAGAAAACTCCTGGCCACAGCGCGAAGCCTGAAGAAGCAGAAGCAAAGACTTAAGGCCGCACAGGATACGCTCAACTGACGATGGAATAAGGTGCTGGACACCGAAGGAAAACATGGCGATAATCGCCACACAAAGAGCTACCCAAAGCGCAAATTGCTACCCGAATTCGACAATGAAGCCGCAGCACCCATTCGGCCCAAAAACAATATGACTACTCAGTCGGACCAACCACCTCATGGCCGTGATAGAGCAGCCACTGATATCGCACGTGATTTACGAGAGCTCCTGGACAAAAAGGCCAGTGCGGCCAGGTCCATCTATGGGTCCAGAGGACAGGCTCCGACGCGGGATTATGGTCACCACAGCGATCATGCCGATCGAATACCAGTCCGGAATCAACACTGGGAGCAACAACAGCCAGCAGCAGGCCGCGACACAGCCAGATACAGAGGGGCTGCACACGCCCTGTGCTTCACGGATGAGGTGCTGGATCATGAATTTCCACAAGGATTCAAACCCGTGAATATAGAGTCATACGACGGAACGATGAACCCCGGGGTTTGGATTGAAGATTTTATCCTTCACATACACATGGCTCGTGGGGACGACCTCCACGCCATGAAATACCTCCCCCTCAAGTTAAAAGGACCAGCTTGTCATTGGCTGAAAAGCCTCCCCGAAAACTCAATTGGAAGTTGGGAGGAACTTGAGGATGCTTTCAGGGCCAACTTTCAAGGGACCTATGTCCGGCCTCCAGATGCGGATGCTTTAAGTCACATAATACATCAGCCTGGAGAGTCAGCCCGCAAACTTTGGAACATATTCCTCACTAAGAAGAATCAAATTGTCGACTGTCCGGACGCCGAAGCCTTAGTGGCCTTCAAACACAGTATCCGAGAAGAGTGGCTTGCCAGACACCTCGACCAAGAAAAGCCGAGAACGATGGCAGCCTTAACAAGCCTCATGACCCGATTTTGCACGGGCGAGGACAACTGGTTGGCCCGTAAAGGCACCAGCGACCCCAGCACATCTGAAATCCGAGATGGCAATGGGAAGCCACAACACACAAAGAACAAACGTCGGAATAACGACAGTCCGGACAACACAGCGATCAACGCCGGATTCAGGGGCTCTCGACCCAGTCAAGGAAAAAAGCCATTTAACGGCAGTAAAGAGGAACCATCCGGACTGAATAAAGTCCTGGAGAGATTGTGCCAAATCCATGGCACTTCCGACAAACCTGCAAATCATACCCGCAGAGAATGTTGGGTCTTCAAGCAGGCCGGCAAGTTAAAACGCCGAACACAAGGGAAGGGAAACACCAAGCGAAGACGAGGATGAGCCTCGCCAGCCGAACACCAGGGGCCAGAAACAATTCCCACTAGAAGTTAAAACGGTAAACATGGTGCACACAACTCACGCAGAGTTCGTAGCCCCCCAATTTAATACCTGGGCAACTTGCCCGATCACTTTTGATCACAGGGACTATCCGGCCAGTATCCGGCACGGAGGATCAGCTGCCTTGGTGCTCAGCCCAATAATCGATGGATACCATCTCACTCGTGTCCTAATGGACGGCGGCCGTAGTCTTAATTTGATATATCAAGACACCATCCGCAGGATGGGGATAGACCCATCCAGAATAAATCAAAACAACGCCACCTTCAGTGGAGTAATACCAGGCGTCGTGGCCTATTGTTGGGGATCCCTCGTGTTAGAAGTAACATTCGGTTCCCCCGACAACTTCAGATGCGAGAACTTACTCTTCAACATCGCTCCCTTCAGCAGCAATTATCATGCATTGCTTGGAAGACCGGCCTTCGCTTGCTTTAACGCAATACCGAACTATGCCTACCTTAAACTCAAGATGCCCGGTCCACGCGGCGTCATCACGGTTAGCGGAAACACAAAACGGTATGCGGCAGTTCACGCTGCCGGAATCTAGGCGGCCTCTCCCACCGGAACGCATGAACGATCGTTCAGACCACGGACATGGTTAGATGAGTCCAATATACAATTTTTCACACTGGCTCGGATAAACCTGATGTCACATCCCTAGCTGCTGGTAGTGCTCTAGGCTAGGTTCATGTGTGCATCATGTCTATATTTTCGAAACTTGAACTGAGGAATTTTGGAAGCCTCAAAAACTTAAATAAAAGAGGGGCAGAAACCCTAAAAATCTCATTCATTGTTCCAAAATGCTCTTCTTAAATGTTTGATAATTTTTGGCAAGGGTTCTGGTCCCAACCAAAATATTGAACATTTTTAAGGATTTATTTTTGGGACTTTGAATTTAATTCATTAGCTATTTGAATTTGAATTATATTCATATAATTAGAATATAATTTCAAATATCCCTGAATTATTTTATGAGCTTTTGGAAAAGTCCATCTAGCAAAATAAAAATATTCAGAGGAGCTTTGGCATTGTTTGAATTATTATTTTTAATTCAAAACAGTGGCAAAAGAATTAAATAAAAGAAAAACAGAACAGAGTTAAATAAAAAGAGCAGAAGCCTACCTAACTCACCTGCAGCCCACCTGGCGCCCACCAACCGGCCCAGCCGGCCCAGCCCATCTCCACTCCCTCCCCTGTCGTATTCCTCCCTGCCAGGAGGACGGGCACGCGCCCGGCGCGCGCGGCCACGCGCCCCGGCCACCTCCTGCTTCCCGGCCACCTCCTGCTTCCCCCGGCCTCCCTAGCGACGCCACGACGAGGCCTCGTGTCCCCTCGCTCCTCTTCCTTCCCCGCTGCATCCCCTCTCTCCTCTGCTCCCTCTCTCTCGCCCGGACCGAACGGAGCCGCCGCCACCGACGAGCTCCCTCGCGGCCACCGCTACCCCCTCTCCTCCCCGACGCGCTCCCGAGCTCCGTCGGTCCTCCCTCATCCTCCTCGTCGTCTCACGCGACCAGAAGACCCCCTGGATGCCCAGCAGCGCCGTCGCCGACGCCATCTTCGTTCCCTGCACCGACGGCCGCCGTCGACCGATTCGTCGTCACCAGGCCGTCCCCGAGGCCGCTGAGATCATCTACGACCCCGCCGTGAGCTCCTGATCATCCTCCCCCTCTCCGTTATCTCTCTAGCATGCCGTAGCCGCCGCGCCTCTCTCCCCCGACAGCACGCCGCCGCACGAGCTCATCGTCGACGAGGCTCCGGTGGCCATCTGGTCCCGTGCGTGCCTCCGTTGGGTTCGTGAGCTCTCGTAGAACGCGTAGGTGCTAACCGTGGACCCTCCCGTGCACGGTGTCGTCGTTTCCATCGACGCCCGAACTCCGGTCGCCGCCATAGAAAATGCCTAAAACTTCTAAAATTCATAGAAATTCAACCGTAACTCCAAATTAAATAAATTATATATGAAAAATTATCAGAAAAATTCAAGGAATCCATCTGTACCATTTTCATGCATGTTAGAACAACTTATAGCTGCTGTTTAGCACAAATCATTTAAATGGCATTTGAATAATCACATATGGAGTTTGAATTTGAATCTTGTATTCAAACCAACTTCATTTAATCTGTTGCTAGTTGCATTAGCTCAAAACACATTCATTTTGCCATGTCATGATCATGCATCATATTGTGCATTGCATTGATTGTGTTCCTTTCTATGTTGCCGGTATTTGTCCCCTCTCGATAGACGTGATACCGATGATGTGATCGTTGACACTGATGAAGACTCAATGTTATCTTCAGAAGTGCCAGGCAAGCAAAACCCCCTTGTTCATTCCGATACAATCCCACTCTCTCGCTCCGGCTCTCTTTTACTGCATTAGGACAACAACGATTCAACTGTTACTTGCTGCGGTAGCTGAACCCCTTTATCCTTTGCATGACCTGTCATTGCCACAGTAAATAGATGAAACCCACTAGCATGAGTAGGAGTTGTTTGAGCCATGTTGTGCCTACTCATTCATGCTTGTTCGTCATGCCTGCTACTGCTTAGAGTCGAGTCAGGTCTGATTCATCCGGGATGAATCAGAGGTGTGTGAACATGTCCTACTGTGTGTGAGCTAAGTGTGTGAACACGATTTGGTAAAAGGTGTCGGTGAGAGGCCATGTAGGAGTACATGGTGGGTTGTCTCATTGAAGCCGTCCTTAGGAACTGAGTTCTGTGTTTGTGATCCATGATTCAGCTACTACCATACATTGGGCCCTGAAATATGACCCCGCTCGACTTCTTATTCACCCTTGTCCTCTGTCCAGGAGTTGCAAGTAGTTTCTGGTGTTTGTAGTATGCTGGAGGCCGTGGACAGCGCTGACCGGAGGGGTGGGCTGTGATGCGGTAGGCACGTGGCCGGGTATACCGGGCGCCCGTTTGGTGTCACGGAACCCTGTTCACATCGTTTGGGGCTGTGAGCGAAACTCCGGCCGGATCTCCTCATGGATGGAACCCGAATAGGCGATAAACCTGGACTAGAGACTTGAGTGTTTAGGTAGGTCGTGGTCTACACCCACGTCGGCTTTCGCTTGAAGTCTGCCGAGCACATGTCGTGTGCAGACGCTAAGTGGTGGAAACATGTATGAAGAAGTACACCCCTGCAGGGTTATCATCATCTATTCGAATAGCCGTGTCCGCGGAAAATGACTTCTGGGTTGCTTATATCAGTTCATAGACAAGTGAAAGTGGATACTCTAAAATGCGCAAGATAAGCGTGAGTGCTATGGATGGCGTTCTCGTAGGGAGACGAGAGCGGATCCATAGTGGTGTATTGATATGGTGAATATGTGGACTCGTGTGCGCCACCTCAAAAGAGTTACTTGCAGTCGTAGTTCAGGATAGCCACCGAGTCAAAGCTGGCTTGCTGCAGTTAAACCCCACCATCCCTTTGTTGATAATGATGCATATGTAGATAGTTCTGATGTAAGTCTTGCTGGGTACATTTGTACTCACGTTTGCCTATTTTATGTTTTTGCAGAGAGACTTCAGTCTCACTAGTATTTCCGCGTGGTCTTCGACGTTTAGCTTGTTACCTCAGCTACGATCTTGTGCCTCGGCAGGATTTGGTAGATAGTCAGGCTTCTCAGCATTTTTCATTTATAGATGTCTGTACTCAGACATGATAGCTTCCGCTTGTGCTTTGTTTTGTATGCTCTGAATGTTGGGTCATGAGACCCATGTTTGTAATATCTCGCTCCTCGGAGCCTATTGATAAATTACTTGAGTCTAGAGTCATGTTGTGATGCCATGTTGTATTTGCACATATCGAGCATATTGTGTGTATGTTATTGAAATGCTTGGTATGTGTGGGATCTGACCATCTAGTTGTTTATCTTTAGTAGCCTCTCTTACCGGGAAATGTCTCCTAGTGTTTCCACCGAGCCATGGTAGCTCGCTACCGCTCCGGAACACTTAGGCTGGCCGGCATGTGTCCTTCTTCGTTCCTGTGTCTGTCCCTTCGGGGAAATGTCACGCGATGAATACCGGAGTCCTGTTAGCCTGCTACAGCCCGGTTCACCGGAGTCCTGCTAGCCCAGTGCTACAGCCTGGATTCACTCGCTGATGACCGACACGTTCGATGCTGGGTCATGGATGCCTGTCCCTGTAAGTCTGTGCCACTTTGGGTTTACGACTAGCCATGTCAGCCCGGGCTCCTTATCATATGGATGCTAGCGACACTGTCATATACGTGTGCTAAAAGGCGCAAACGGTCCCGGGCTAAGGTAAGACGACACCCGTGGGAATACCGTGCGTGAGGCCGCAAAGTGATATGAGGTGTTACATGCTAGATCGATGTGGCATTGAGTCGGGGTCCTGACAGCGTTGGTATCAGAGCTTGACTGCCTGTAGGATTACCAAGCCAAACTGGTCGAAGTTGAGTCTAGAAATTCTTTAGTTATATAAGGGAATTGATTGTGGGATGAAACGTAAGGCTCTTTTTACTCCTTATACTTTATGCCCTTCTGATCTGAGTCATCTTATCTTTCCTACGGGGATTAAGAACTAGGCTATCTCTTCTTTCTATCAGGATCACGTGTTACTAATCCGTAGACTTATAAGATTGTTGGATTAAGCTTGAGTTCAGTTCCTACTACTACCGTATGTTAATTGTTGATCTCGAAACCTTGATATTGTGCTTCTGAGTGGCTATGCCACCATTTTTGTAGCATGTTTCAAATCTTTTTGAGCATTTACAGCCGTTATGCTGTCCGAGTCGTCTCAGGTCTCTAAACAGTCTGATGCACTTGCAAATTCCTTCCTCCCGTTTCAATGTTCCTTTGGGCCAGATTAACCACACTAATCAGTGAGTTGAGGTACTCTGTTGCCTTGACATTTATGTTGGAGTTACTATTGTGACCCTAGGTATTTAGGGAGTCACCTAGTAACCTAGCAACGTTTTGTGTTCCCAGTGTGATGATTCTGGCCATCATTCTCGAAAGCATTCCGTGATGCTACTTAGTAATAGGTATTCTGTTCCTGGGTTCTTGAACCAGAGATTCACTCTACCTACTTCATGTTGATAGTAATTGCTAGTGCCTTTAGGATATTAGTAACCTTTGCGATAGTCCTTGAAGTCCGTGGTACCTTCTTCTTCCAAATACCATGAACTACTTATGGCAGAAGTTCCTCGTTGAACTGAAATATCACAACAGGATTATTCTTGAGGAGTTCTCCATTCATAAATCGTGACTCTGCCAGTTCTACCTTTCTGCATGGGTTATCCGGAAGAAATATGTTGAACTTGGTTCGACATACTAATCTATGCATCCACAACTCAGAAAATTATATGTTCCTTTGAGTTGTTCTCTTTAGTTGCATTCTGACCCTCGTCTATCAATTGATAGTCAAGAGTATGCGTGCGTTCGTTTATCGATGCCTATTACTCTTGTGGTCCGTCAAGCCATTCCATCGCAGAATGACTAAGAGAAACAAACTCCAGTACCTCTTCCATATCCAGGATTGGGTCAAAGAAGTTGTGCTCCGCAGATCAAATTGCTAATCCAGCTTTTGTTCTGTTCTACCTTGGAGTATTACCATCTTTATATCGGGATTGTTATAGGAATTGCACACCATCCTATGAACTCTTGGTACAGTGATACTTCTTGCCATCATTAGTCATTCCTCGATCTTCGTGTTGATGCAACCGGAATACCGACAAATGAATTGTGATGTGTGAAATCAATACGCCTAGCAACCTCGTTGCTGGGTAGTTAAAGGACAATAATTTCATTCTTAGTGTGTAGGTTATTGAATCATCATTCTAAGATTGATCGTGCTACCTAGTCCATTCTCCTGGTTCACTCCTCGATCGATGAGTTGGGATTATTTCAAATCCTTGCTCTATTGATCATATCGTCTTGCCCTGAAAAGCAAGATTGTTCTCGAGTTTAGTAACATACCGGTGGTTCGTGATTTTCTGAATATCTTCTCAGAAGTATTACCAGGTTGTCACCTGACCGCTATGTTGAGTTCGTGATCAAGTTGGTTTATTCCTGTAAACCACCCCTTCTCCAAGAATCCGTGTTGGATACCCTGAGCTAGTTGGATAAGCTAAACAACAACTTGGAGAGTTGGAAGATAAAAGCTTGCCCGACTTAGTTCATGATAAGGGATATCTTTTTGTGTGTGTGTGTGTGTGTTGAAGAAAGATGATATCTTCATCAATTGGTCCTCGTGAACAATTGTTGGATCTATTATCTTACCCAAACCTTTGATTGAGTATGGGCTATCATCCAATCAGACCAGAACCAACGATATTCGTAATGTTGTCTTACTCGTGGTTGATCCCTCGAGCATACACCATTATATCTTTTGGGTCTGACCAATGCTATCACTTGTTCACTTAACTATGGAATTCCTTTTAAAAGGAAACCCAGATGAATTGTTGTCGTGCCCATTGACAACATCCTTGTCTTCTCCATAATTTTGCTGAACATTAAGCTAGTGTTGGAAACTTTTGAAAGCATTTGTTCATGCTAGCTCATGAAGCATATGTTCGGGTGTAAGAAGTGACTTCCTCTAGTTCGTGTGCATTTGATGCAGGGTGCCGCCTTGAACTCGAGAAAGTCAATGTTGCTTCCTCTGGAATCATCGCAAGTCAGTCATGCACATGTGCGAAGAATTCTGTGGTTTGAAGACTTGCAACCTTCAATCTATATGTATCCCTAGCACACCAAGCCACTGATTGATTTGTTCAAGGAGAAGAAGTTCCTTCTTAAGAGTATACCTTATGCAAGGATTTTGATATCCTCGTTGATGGTTCCCCACCTGAACTCGGTAGTGTTTTATTATAAGACTACCACGTGGTCATGCTTGTCTGGGACAACGTGTTCACATGTTTGTAGCAGAACCAGCTCATGTTTTGGAGCTTACTATCGTAGTTCATTTCCCAAGAATCTCGCAACGTCATCTCGTCGATTTGTGTTGCAAACTTTCTTTTTCCTTCCTAGACTCGATGAGTCTGGAATATCTTGACACCAACCAGATCTGAATCTCAGGCAGATATGATGGTTTGGAACATTTCCCAAGAACTATAATATTGGTCCCTCGGAAACCGGTAAGGTGGATGTCGTGGCCAACACACCCCGCCAGGAGACCTATTATTGTAGTATCTTGATTGGAGAAGTTGGCCACCTCCCCATAGGGATTTTGTAGGATTTACTCCCTAGTTGCCCCTATGTATTTTTGAGATCCCGAAGTCCGACCTTTACTTGATGTCCTAGATGTCAAACCATATCTATGAATGGATTATGCTAGCACATCATGGAGAACATTAGAAGCGGAGTGCTAAATGTCTCTCGGTCGATCATCCAGATTTTATTTCCTTGGCCTCGCTAAGGTGAAATCTGAGAAAGTGTTATCTTTCTTTGCATCTGCATCATCCATCATCATTCATCATAGTAGCAAGTTGTGTTGCCAGGATCCTTGACACGGATGTTGGTAAAACCTTGATGAATATGGAAACGCTCAAGTTCTTGAGAGCACGCACAAGCGCTACGAATTATCATCGGCACTAACTGGGATTCCTCTCAGTTTCCTCGGCAATGCTATGACCTTTTCAGACAGTGAATTCACTCCCTATTGTTGGGTTCTTCCCCAGTTACCAGAATCATTCCCAGCATTTGCATTTTGTTCCCAGCTTGCACCGCCAATGTGCCATTCTACCATGGGTCTCTTCCATTTCCGGTGGTAAGCAAATTCATCCATTACGCTGTCTTCAACAAGGTAATCCACATCATCCAAGTCCGAGTATGCCATTCTACCGACCCCCCTCCAAACGATCGGTCGAAAATTGCCTTAGGTTGGTTTAAAGAGTCTCAATGATCTCTGAATCAAAGGTAATTCTTTTTGCCACTTAAGGGGATATTTCTACGAGTCACCTTCCCTAAGGTGCCTCGTTGTGGTTTCATGGCAACTCAACTCCTCGCTACGTTGACAATCGATTACCACCTTCTTAAGCGTGAAATTGTTGTCTACCTAGTGAACCCTCGTCATCTGTCTCACTCCATCTCTTCAGATGTATGCTTCGTGTCTCAGCTCAAGAGATGTTGCTAGGACTCACTTTGTGAGCTGATCCTAAATTGATTGATCTTCGAGAAGATAGATTCTTCTAGAGTTTTCCTTTCCTCTTCTCGTCATGCTAGTTGGAGTTCTCAGAGCAAGACGACAGGACAATGATGGTGATCGAATCAACGTTCCTATGAAGTGCAACCTGGATCATGAAGATTATACTAGTCTGCGTTACCCTTCACCTTACCCTACGCTTGAATCTCGAGACGAGATTCTTGTTTAGTGGGGGTGAGTTGTCACATCCCTAGCTGCTGGTAGTGCTCTAGGCTAGCTTCATGTGTGCATCATGTCTATATTTTCGAAACTTGAACTGAGGAATTTTGGAAGCCTCAAAAACTTAAATAAAAGAGGGGCAGAAACCCTAAAAATCTCATTCATTGTTCCAAAATGCTCTTCTTAAATGTTTGATAATTTTTGGCAAGGGTTCTGGTCCCAACCAAAATATTGAACATTTTTAAGGATTTATTTTTGGGACTTTAAATTTAATTCATTAGCTATTTGAATTTGAATTATATTCATATAATTAGAATATAATTTCAAATATCCCTGAATTATTTTATGAGCTTTTGGAAAAGTCCATCTAGCAAAATAAAAATATTCAGAGGAGCTTTGGCATTGTTTGAATTATTATTTTTAATTCAAAACAGTGGCAAAAGAATTAAATAAAAGAAAAACAGAACAGAGTTAAATAAAAAGAGCAGAAGCCTACCTAACTCACCTGCAGCCCACCTGGCGCCCACCAACCGGCCCAGCCGGCCCAGCCCATCTCCACTCCCTCCCCTGTCGTGTTCCTCCCTGCCAGGAGGACGGGCACGCGCCCGGCGCGCGCGGCCACGCGCCCCGGCCACCTCCTGCTTCCCGGCCACCTCCTGCTTCCCCCGGCCTCCCTAGCGACGCCACGACGAGGCCTCGTGTCCCCTCGCTCCTCTTCCTTCCCTGCTGCATCCCCTCTCTCCTCTGCTCCCTCTCTCTCGCCCGGACCGAACGGAGCCGCCGCCACCGACGAGCTCCCTCGCGGCCACCGCTACCCCCTCTCCTCCCCGACGCGCTCCCGAGCTCCGCCGGTCCTCCCTCATCCTCCTCGTCGTCTCACGCGACCAGAAGACCCCCTGGATGCCCAGCAGCGCCGTCGCCGACGCCATCTTCGTTCCCTGCACCGACGGCCGCCGTCGACCGATTCGTCGTCACCAGGCCGTCCCCGAGGCCGCTGAGATCATCTACGACCCCGCCGTGAGCTCTTGATCATCCTCCCCCTCTCCGTTATCTCTCTAGCATGCCGTAGCCGCCGCGCCTCTCTCCCCCGACAGCACGCCGCCGCACGAGCTCATCGTCGACGAGGCTCCGGTGGCCATCTGGTCCCGTGCGTGCCTCCGTTGGGTTCGTGAGCTCTCGTAGAACGCGTAGGTGCTAACCGTGGACCCTCCCGTGCACAGTGTCGTCGTTTCCATCGACGCCCGAACTCCGGTCGCCGCCAAAGCTCGTCGCCGGCGAGATTCCGGCTGCCCCGTGACCACCCGTCTGGTCCATTAGATGCGCGAGTGCAAGAGCTCCTCCCCGGTGCGCTCAGCGCGCCAAACCATTGCCCCTAGCTCAAATCCGAGCCGCGCCGCCGTGCGGAATGGTCGCCGCCGGCGAAACTCCGGCAGGAGCTGACGTGGCTCCGTCATTAGGAGCTAACCCAGCTAATTAAACAACCCACAGCCACTGACAGTGGGCCCCACCCCTGGTCAAACCCCAGTCAGCGCTGGGTTTGACCGGGATTAGCTCCTATGTCACTGACGTGTGGACCCCACACGTCAGGTTTGACCCGAGCCAGCCCAGTTGACCCTGCTGACGTCACTGTGACGTGGTGCTGACGCCATAATCATTTCTGGATTTAATATTATTCAGGAAATTCCAGAAAATGCCTAAAACTTCTAAAATTCATAGAAATTCAACCGTAACTCCAAATTAAATAAATTATATATGAAAAATTATCAGAAAAATTCAAGGAATCCATCTGTACCATTTTCATGCATGTTAGAACAACTTATAGCTGCTGTTTAGCACAAATCATTTAAATGGCATTTGAATAATCACATATGGAGTTTGAATTTGAATCTTGTATTCAAACCAACTTCATTTAATCTGTTGCTAGTTGCATTAGCTCAAAACACATTCATTTTGCCATGTCATGATCATGCATCATATTGTGCATTGCATTGATTGTGTTCCTTTCTATGTTGCCGGTATTTGTCCCCTCTCGATAGACGTGACACCGATGATGTGATCGTTGACACTGATGAAGACTCAATGTTATCTTCAGAAGTGCCAGGCAAGCAAAACCCCCTTGTTCATTCCGATACAATCCCACTCTCTCGCTCCTGCTCTCTTTTACTGCATTAGGACAACAACGATTCAACTATTACTTGCTGCGGTAGCTGAACCCCTTTATCCTTTGCATGACCTGTCATTGCCACAGTAAATAGATGAAACCCACTAGCATGAGTAGGAGTTGTTTGAGCCCTGTTGTGCCTACTCATTCATGCTTGTTCGTCATGCCTGCTACTGCTTAGAGTCGAGTCAGGTCTGGTTCATCCGGGATGAATCAGAGGTGTGTGAACATGTCCTACTGTGTGTGAGCTAAGTGTGTGAACACGATTTGGTAAAAGGTGTCGGTGAGAGCCATGTAGGAGTACATGGTGGGTTGTCTCATTGAAGCCGTCCTTAGGAACTGAGTTCTGTGTTTGTGATCCATGATTCAGCTACTACCATACATTGGGCCCTGAAATATGACCCCGCTCGACTTCTTATTCACCCTTGTCCTCTGTCCAGGAGTTGCAAGTAGTTTCTGGTGTTTGTAGTATGCTGGAGGCCGTGGACAGCGCTGACCGGAGGGGTGGGCTGTGATGCGGTAGGCACGTGGCCGGGTATACCGGGCGCCCGTTTGGTGTCACGGAACCCTGTTCACATCGTTTGGGGCTGTGAGCGAAACTCCGGCCGGATCTCCTCATGGATGGAACCCGAATAGGCGATAAACCTGGACTAGAGACTTGAGTGTTTAGGTAGGTCGTGGTCTACACCCACGTCGGCTTTCGCTTGAAGTCTGCCGAGCACATGTCGTGTGCAGACGCTAAGTGGTGGAAACATGTATGAAGAAGTACACCCCTACAGGGTTATCATCATCTATTCGAATAGCCGTGTCCGCGGAAAAGGACTTCTGGGTTGCTTATATCAGTTCATAGACAAGTGAAAGTGGATACTCTAAAATGCGCAAGATAAGCGTGAGTGCTATGGATGGCGTTCTCGTAGGGAGACGAGAGCGGATCCATAGTGGTGTATTGATATGGTGAATATGTGGACTCATGTGCGCCACCTCAAAAGAGTTACTTGCAGTCGTAGTTCAGGATAGCCACCGAGTCAAAGCTGGCTTGCTGCAGTTAAACCCCACCATCCCTTTGTTGATAATGATGCATATGTAGATAGTTCTGATGTAAGTCTTGCTGGGTACATTTGTACTCATGTTTGCCTATTTTATCTTTTTGCAGAGAGACTTCAGTCTCACTAGTATTTCCGCGTGGTCTTCGACGTTTAGCTTGTTACCTCAGCTACAATCTTGTGCCTCGGCAGGATTTGGTAGATAGTCAGGCTTCTCAGCCTTTTTCATTTATAGATGTCTGTACTCAGACATGATAGCTTCCGCTTGTGCTTTGTTTTGTATCCTCTGAATGTTGGGTCATGAGACCCATGTTTGTAATATCTCGCTCCTCGGAGCCTATTGATAAATTACTTGAGTCATAGAGTCATGTTGTGATGCCATGTTGTATTTGCACATATCGAGCATATTGTGTGTATGTTATTGAAATGCTTGGTATGTGTGGGATCTGACCATCTAGTTGTTTATCTTTAGTAGCCTCTCTTACCGGGAAATGTCTCCTAGTGTTTCCACCGAGCCATGGTAGCTCGCTACCGCTCCGGAACACTTAGGCTGGCCGGCATGTGTCCTTCTTTGTTCCTGTGTCTGTCCCTTCGGGGAAATGTCACGCGATGAATACCGGAGTCCTGTTAGCCTGCTACAGCCCGGTTCACCAGAGTCCTGCTAGCCCAGTGCTACAGCCTGGATTCACTCGCTGATGACCGACACGTTCGATGCTGGGTCATGGATGCTTGTCCCTGTAAGTCTGTGCCACTTTGGGTTTACGACTAGCCATGTCAGCCCGGGCTCCTTATCATATGGATGCTAGCAACACTGTCATATACGTGTGCTAAAAGGCGCAAACGGTCCCGGGCTAAGGTAAGACGACACCCGTGGGAATACCGTGCGTGAGGCCGCAAAGTGATATGAGGTGTTACATGCTAGATCGATGTGGCATTGAGTCGGGGTCCTGACACCTGAGCCAGGGGTTGTACATCTGTCCCCATAAATAATACGAGGGGCTGCAAACATGTAACACAAGCCCACAATTCGGCTCGTCTCATTAACAGGCCGGATCTCGAACATTCCTAGAGCATAACTAACTTCTCGCACATTTTCTTTTTTGTTCTTACAGACACTACCAGTGCGACACCCTTCCAGGATACGGCACAACAGAGACACAGGCGCAGACGTGCAGCAGGGCCCCATCCACAGGTTTCTCTTTAGATTAAGCCCCTGCGTAAACCTTGTTTACTGTCTCTTGTTGCTCAACGTCCCATGGGTATTTCTTACACCTGTATGGGACACTGGCGTTTTAGGCCTTTTTGCCACGACAGATCAATGCGCGTACCTGGAATCACAGGGTCAAGGGCATTGTTTAGCCCAATATATTTTATAAAGTCTGAATACCTTCGGGAGTGTTCGGCGTCACGAGTTTGGCCTTATATGCATCAGCTCCGAATCATGTCTTTGGTCAAATGTTGGGTTAGCCCGGCTCCTGGGTTTGCTGCCTTACGTTTCGTTCTATCGGCTAAGGCGGCCAAAGGAGAACTACTACGATTGTGCCCTGGTTATTCCGGATGAGCACCTCACTAGAGAAAGCCGAAAACTGGCTGTCATGATATAGCGAGAGACTGGTCAACCACTCGAGGACTCATCGGAATCTATAGGATTCCTCAGCATTGACGAAGGACCGATCTACCGGTCAAGTACGTGCACCGTATGCGGACGCACGCGGAAGTACCAGGGGCTATATAGTAGCCCCACCTTTCAACTCCTATGGCTAAGCGAAAGTGTTACAGCTATATAGTCCGGTTGCCTGGTTCGATGTGCGATCACCTCCTTAATGGACCAAGACGTTGGATCAAGTGTGTTTCTGCCTATTTTATCGAACACCCCCGCATTACGCATGGGGGCTAAAGCCAACGACTGCTAGCTTTCACGCTATATGAATACATAAACAGCCATACAGGAGACATTATAATACTTTCAAGCAAAAGTATGAAACACAGCCTCCATAATCAAACACATAATTGTTCAGAACTAATAAGTTCGTCATTCAAACATGACATTCTTGGAACACTGAGACTCCATTCTAAGGGCACCTTCTATGACCTGCTCAAAGTAGTGCTCAGCTGGGTCTTGGCTTCCGGCTGGACCCCAGGTTGCAATGCGGGTGGCCTCCATATCCGCCCAGTACGTCTTCACGCTGGCAAGAGCCATCTGCGCACCCTCTATGCACGCCGATCTCTTCATGGCATCAATCTGCGCCCTGGCGCCAAATAATTGTTGCACCAGACCAAAGTAACTGTCCGACTTCGGCTCCTTCGGCCACAAATGGTCTATCACAGACCTCATTGCAAGGCCGGACAGACTATGGAGCTCGGCTATGGCGGCCATCTTCTCACTCAAGGGCAAGGAGCACACTGGAGCATTAAATTGCGACCAGAATAGTTTCTCCATTTTGTTATCCTCATGATCCTCGAATAACTTGGTCGCATCAGCCGCACTCTTCGCCAAGTCCGCATACTCATCTGCGGCGCTCCATAGCTTATTCAACGGAGCATACTTTGGATCTAAAAACTTAATCCACAACACATAAGGACTTCCGGACGCGATTTATCCGGCTTGTCGAAGTTCCTCCCGCGCGTCTCTAATTTGAGAGCGCATCTCTTTAGCTGAATACATCGCCTTCTTCAGGTCGGGCGCCTTTGTTTGATTCTCCTTTTCGAGAAGCTCATACCGGCCGGCGGCGTCCCTCAGCTCCACAGCCATCTCGGCTATCTTCTCCTCGCTTCGGAGATGAGCGGCCTGTTCGGCTCTTAATTCTTTGGTTGCCTTTAGAGCAGCCGCATTGCTAATCCGGGCTTGTTCCTTGGCTAGAGCAAGCTCCGCCCTCAGGGCCTCAACGGCAGCAGCTCTGCCTGCAACTACATAACACCACATTAGTATTTCAAACCTTATTGCAAAAATAGATGTGGATATAGGAAAGCATACTCTGCGACTCCTCGAATCGCTTGTTCACAAGCATGACATCGGCCTCCACAACGTCAATCTGGCGCCTCAATTCGGCGCATTCGGCGGCATGGTCTATTGCCGAACCCTTAGCAACCTGCACATGAATACAGGTGCAATCATAACCTGGGAGTGCGATCCTCCATTTGCTGCCATGGGCTGGCATCCGCAGTCTCAGGGGCTACTACCTATACAGAGCGCATGTATCGCGTGCGGTTCAACTAAAAATTACAGCTTACCTCAAAGCCTTTGAGCAGGCTCCTAAAAGCTTCGTTTAAACCGCTTGTGGCGGCGAAGATTTTCTCCAACACCATACCCATTAGGGTACGATGACCCTCCAAGAGATCAGCTGACTCCAGGAGGCCTGTCAGCGTGTTCGGCCGGACTTCGGACTCTCCCGGACCCTTTTCGTTGTCTGCCATGGGATCCAAACGCACTAGGCTCGGGGCGGCCGAAGTGTTAGCTTCCGGCCCCATCAGATCTAGACTCCTCCGTGACGATACCTCAGGGTCACCCGCCCCACGGGGAGGAGGGGCTGGTGGAGTTTCACTCTCCATCATCTCCGGAAGAAGATCCCCCGAGGACGAACGCTGTTGAGACGAACTGCGGGCCGGACTACAAAAACAGGTCTTGGTTATTACTCTCAGAGGAAGAAGCAATAAGGTCCTTGCTTAATTAAACTTACAGCTTGGTGGAGGCCTGGCCCGTTGGCGGGCGCTGTACAGCGAGGACGCCCTTCGAAGCAGGGTCCTTGGGCGAAGTTATTTTCCCTTGTTTAGGCGCCCCCGTCTCCAAATCTTCGGAGATGGCCCTTTTCTTCCTGCGAGGGGAGGAAACTTCAGAGTCGCCTCCTCGAGTCTCCTCCTCTGTGGAGGCGCTGATTCTAGCGCAGTGTGTGAGGCCCACTCTTGGCCTCCCCGCTCTCCCGTTCAGCCTTCTCTGGTGGCACCCGACAAAGTGTCCGTTCGAGAATCCTGGCCATTGTTGGTCCGGGCGAACCTTCGGGAAGAGGGGCCGGACACCTGATCCTCTCTGCCTTTCTAAGCCAATCCTGGTTGCCGACAGTGTTTAGAACAATGCTATGACAAATATAAGCGAGGTGTTCGGTTACAGGGTTACTTACTTGGGTATCGAGGCGATTGCAGCTCAGGCCTGCATCCTCGGTGGTGTCCGGACACTTTATTCATGGTCCGAAGAACAACTTATACATCCCTTCGGGTGTCATACCTAAGAAGTGCTGAATGGTCTGCGGACCTTTTGGATTGAATTCCCACATCCGGAGAGGCCGGCGTTTGCATGGCAGGATCCGCCGGACTAGCATTACTTGGATTATTTTGACGAGACTAATGTTCCTCTCGAGGAGCTCCCGAATGCGGCTTTGAAGAATTGGTGCATCGTTCGCAGGCCCCCAGTTTAGCCCCATGTTGGCCCACGATGCCAGTTGATGTGGAGGTCTCGAGCGGAAGGCATGCTCGGCCGCCCACTTTGAGCCTCGGGGAGCTGTGACATAGAACCACTTCCGTTGCCATAAATCATATACCTCCGGGAAGGAGCCTTCGGGCCACAGGGCATCAACGTTCCTGCTTATTATGGCACCTCCGCACTCTGTGTGTCGCTCCTCAATTATCTTCGGCTTCACATCGAAAGTCTTGAGCCATAAGCCGAAGTGGGGGCAATGTGAAGGAAGGCTTCACACACAACGATAAATGACGAGATGTGGAGGATGGAGTCCGTTGCTTGATCGTGGAAATCTAGCCCGTAGTAGTGCATGAGCCCCCTCACAAAGGTATCAAGAGTGAGACCTAAGCCACGGAGGAAGTGGGAGACAAATACGACGCTCTCGTTGATCTCGGGAGTGGGGATAACCTGTTCGGGAGCAGGAAGCCTGGGCTTGACATCGGCGGTCAAGTACCCAGCCTCCCTGAGCTTCGCAATATCCTCTTCTGTGATAGAGGAGGCTATCCATCAGCCTTGATGGTCAGATCCGGAGATGATCGAAGATCCGGGGTGCTTAAGGTCGGGCTTTGGGTGTTGGGACTCAGGGCGGGAGATGTGCGAGCGTGGAGATAGAGGGATAGGCCTCGGCCCCTTTATAAAGGGGGGAGAATATCAAGCGTCCCCAAACATGGTTGTTTGGGACTTGCCTAAAAACACGGGGTCATGCCAAGAGGCACGGTTGGATTACCCATACCCGTATTGATGAGAATCCCACAATAAGGGGAACACGATCTCTGCTCTGACAGGACGTGCCAAGGAAACCGCCTCGTGGTGTGTGCGTTAGCAAGTTGTAAGAACGATTCGAATAAAAACCGGACCGTGGCGTGATGTCACTTTTCGAAGAATTGTCAGCACATTAGATTCGTGGATTATTATTATTCTCTCTACGGTGGTATATGGAATGTTATCTTCCAGAGCCGGACACGGTCCTTGTGTTCAGAATTTATCTTGGAGTACTCGGAGATGGAACCCGCCTCGCAATGGCGAAGATAATCTATGTGCCGAACTCATTGTCATTGAAGCCTGGTTCAGGGGATACCGAGGGAGTCCTGGATAAGGGGGTATCCGGACAGCCAGACTGTATACTTTGGCCGGACTATTGGACTATGAAGATACAATATAGAAGACTTCGTCCCGTGTCCAGATGGGACTCTCCTTGGCGTCGAAGGCAAGCTTGGCGATCCGGATGTAGATCTCCTCCTCTGTAAACCGACTCTGTGTAACCCTAGCCCCCTCGGGTGTCTATATAAACCGGAGGGTTTAGTCCTTAGGACTCACGATCATCTTCAACAATCATACCATAGGCTAGCTTCTAGGGTTTAGCCTCTTTGATCTCGTGGTAGATCAACTCTTGTAATACTCATATCATTAAGATCAATCAAGCAGGAAGTAGGGTATTTCCTCCATCGAGAGGGCCCAAAGCTGGGTAAACATCGTGTCCCCAGTCTCCTGTTACCATTAGCCTTAGACGCATAGTTCGGGACCCCCTACCCGAGATCCGCCGGTTTTGACACCAACACCACAAACCCACCCAGATACAAGCGATCTTTCCCACATCAGAGAACAATCCCAAGAGACAGTACATCACTTTTGGGCCAGACTCCTCCTTGTAATGAACAAGGTTAAGGAATGTCCTGATGAAGAAGCGATCTCATTATTTTGCAAAAATTGCACGGACAAGGGCATCCTTAACGCCATAAGTCGCCGTGATATATCACACTTCACTGACTTGGCGGCCATAGTACAGAAGTACTGTGCATGGAAAGCACCTGGAAAACTCAGGCAACATTCTGGGATCCTCTAGCTCTCACTAAACCCCTCGTCCGAATGAAAAGGGTGCACTCTCGCAGGTCACCCAACCGAATCACGAAGAAACCGAAGCCCACTAAAGGGCGGGGAACCGTATTGGAGGGATGGCTCAATAGGTCATGCAAAATTCACACCACAGCGGATACCATACCAACACATAGCCTTAGAGCATGTTGGATACTTCGGCAGGTGGCCAAGAGCAGTGAGGATCTACTCATCAACAATACCGTAGAGTATCATCCCACAGGAAACAACAATACAGTGTTGACAGTCTTCGAGACTTTCTCCTCGAATAACATGCGTAAGAGAGCACTCCGCGGCCTTGCTGAAGTCTGCCACGTTGCAGCAATAAATCCCTAGAATAACACGACTATAACCTTCAATGCCAGTGACGAACCTCAATTCCGAGCAGTCCGAGCACCGGCCGCTTTGGTCCTTAGTCCAATTGTGGACGGCTTCCAGCTTACCAAAGTGCTCATGGACGGCGGCAGCGGACTAAACCTCATCTACGAGGAAACTCTCAACAAAATGGAAATAGACAGGAGCCGCATTGAGCAAAGCAGCACGACCTTCTGAGGAATTATCCCCAGTCAGGAGGCACGATGTGCGGGAAAAATCACACTCGATGTGGTATTCGGCACGCCGGAGAATTAGAGGTCCGAAGAGATAACATTCAAAGTGGTCTCTTTTAGTAGTGGATACCACGCACTTTTAGGGAGAGAAGCATTCGCGAGCTTCCAAGCTATACCCCATTATGGGTACATGAAGCTCAAGATGCTCGGGCTCAATGGAATCATCACTCTTGCCAGTGATCCGGACATAGAACTCTACTCCAAAAATAAAACTGCCGCCCTGGCCCTCGAGGCATTATCCGAAGCCCTCGCGACCGAAGAATTAACTGCATCACAATCCATAGTGGATAGGGACGACGTGATACTCGATAAGCGATCTAAGTCTACCTCTTTCAAACCAGCGGGCGAAATAGTCAAATTCCAAGTCCACCCAACGGACTCTACAAAGACAGCATCGATCGGGGCACAGCAGAACCCCACAATCGACGCCGCACTGCGGGCGTTCTTATGCGAGAATTGGGATATCTACGCCTGGCACCCTTCAGGTATGCCAGGGATCCCACACAGGCTAGCCGAGCATAGCCTCAACATATTTATGGGATACAAGCCGGTCAAGCATACACTACAGTACTTTTTAGAACCTAAACGACAAGCTATGGGAGAGGAGCTAGCCAAGTTACTCGAAGCTGGATTCATCAGAGAAATAAAACACCAGGATTGGCTAGCAAACCTGGTGATGGTACCAAAGAAGGATAAATCCTGGCGCATATGTGTCGATTACAAGGACCTCAACAAGGCTTTCCCTAAGCATCCCTTCCCTCTCCCCCGCATTGATCAGATTATTGATGCTAGCGCAGGACACGACTCATTGTGCTTCCTCGACGCATACTCCGGATACCATCAAATCAAGATGACGGAGTCCGATCAAGACGCAACGACATTTATCACCCCATACGGCCCCTTTTGCTTCAACACCATGCCTTTCGGGCTCAAAAACGCCGGTGCTACCTACCAATGCATGATTCAAACATGCCTGGAGAAACAAATCGGTAAAACAGTTGAAGCATACCTGGACGACGTGGTCATCAAGACCAGACACGTCGAGTCTTTAATAGACGATCTGAGGCTCACATTCGATAACCTCCGAACATATGACATCAAGCTCAATCCGGAAAAATGTGTTTTTGACGTTCCCGCCAGAAAGCTGCTGGGCTTCATCGTTTCCAATAGAGGAATTGAAGCAAACCCGGCTAAAATCCGAGCTTCGTCATAGCTGGCTACCCCAACAGACCGCGAAGAAATCCAGAAATTAACAGGATGTGTGGCAACATTAAGACGCTTTATCTCCAGATTGGGAGAAAAGGCACTACCCCTTTATCGCCTTCTTCGACGCACCGAACACTTCAAGTGGACGGATGCGGCGATGGCCGGACTGGAAGAAATAAAGTCCCTCCTGGCCAGCAACCCAATCCTAGCCGCACCAAACATTGGCGAACCCATGTTGTTATACATAGCTGCAACACATCAAGTTGTAAGCGCAGTGCTCGTCATCGAACGAGAGGAGGACGGACATAAGTTCCTGCTTCAAAAGCTGGTATACTACGTATCCACTATCCTCAAACCATGCAAGTCACGGTACCCCTGTCGGTGTCAAAACCGGCGGATCTCAGGCAGGGGGTCCTGAAATGTGCGTCTAAGGCTAATGGTAACAGGAGGCTGGGAACACGATGTTTACCCAGGTTCGGGCCCTCGCGATGGAGGTAATACCCTACTTCCTTCTTGCTTGATCTTGATGATATGAGTATTACAAGAGTTGATCTACCACGAGATCGTATAGGCTAAACCCTAGAAGCTAGCCTATGATTATGATTGTTCTTGTCCTATGGACTAAACCCTCCGGTTTATATAGACACCGGAGGGGGCTAGGGTTACACAGAGTCGGTTACAGAGAAGGAGATCTACATATCCGAATCGCCAAGATTGCCTTCCACGCAAAGGAGAGTCCCATCCGGATACAGGATGAAGTCTTCAATGTTGTATCTTCATAGTCCAACATTCCGGCCAAAGTATATAGTCCGGTTGTCCGGATACCCCCTAATCCAAGACTCCCTCAGTAGCCCCTTAACCAGGCTTCAATGACGATGAGTCCGGTGCGCAGATTGTCTTCGACATTGCAAGGCGGGTTCTTCTCCAAATCCAGAGTACCTGTTGTAGCGAACAGTGTCCGGCTTCCCATTAATGTTGTACTCCTCGGCTTCTGTGCTTTAATAATGGCTATCTCCACGTATCAAGTGAATACGAGAAGTCGGGGCATTTTACATTTGCCACCCTGACCCCGTAAGCGAACCGTCTATTTGAAGAGACGGGGATCCTCAGATCCAAATCACACCATCTTCCCCTCAGCAAGCATTCAACAGAGCGCGTCCGGAAAAAACCATTCCCTCACGACCGGCCGCCGCAGCTCCTCCTCTCGCACCCTTAGCTCTAAGCCAGGCGATTGGGAAAAGTGTTCTGTCCCCTATAGCCGATTAGTAGAGTTGCAGACCCAGGTGTTGTTTCCACCCGCATACATGGTCCCTGTTCGAGCCGGACTAGCCACCTATAATCGCGGGGAGCAAGTAGAGAGCTTTCCTAACCCACCTCAGGGGGAGCGGGTATGCCTTGTCCCATATTTACTGAGGGGACTCGGGTTTCCAATCCACCCGTTCCTCCGCGGGCTCCTGGAGTTCTATGGCCTCTAGCTGCATAACTTCACCCCTGCCTCCGTACTGCACATCGTTGTTTATGTTGCCCTCTGCGAGCTATTTCTAGGCTGTGAGGCTCATTTCGAGCTATGGAAGAGGCTATTCTGCCTCATCCCTCGTAATCAGGAGGGATCTATATATCAAGTGGGCGGAGCTGAAATATGGCGCGTCACCCAGACAAGATACTTGTCCGGTACTCCAAAGAAGGCATCCAAAGACTGGCCTTCGGAGTGGTTTTACATAGAGGACGTTCCCCTTCCGGACCCAACTGAATGGGCCTTCCCGAGTTTGCTAATGCTCCGCTGAAGAAATGCCAAAGCTGGCACCCCCGGAGCCCCTAGGAGGAAGTTAACAGAGAAGTCCTCTACCTGATGGGCAAGATAAAAATACTGGCCCAATCAGGACTGACAATAATCGATGTTATGTCAATATGCATAATGCGGGGGGTGCATCTACTTCAATATCGGGGGAAACCCATCTGGCACTTCAACGGAGAAGACGATGCCACCCGCAGCAGTCGTAAAGGTTTGGACTCCGCCGCCGCTCTGGCGAAAATATTGTCTGATTTGTACAAAGGAGAAGAAGAGGAGTTTCTCCACATGAAACCACGGGATGGATTTTCCATGTACAACCCCCAAGCTGGGTAAGCTGTCATCCTTTACTCAACTCTATTTATTCTTGCATACCTTGTCACAATTAGTTACCTTGCTATTTCAAAGCAGGAACTGAAAAAGGCCGTGAAAGAGTTCAACAGCCCATCTCCGCAGCCAGAGGATCCTAACCGGGCTCTCGACCTCGGACTTGAAGAAGATCCGTATATATCTATGGAGCTTGTCGACGGGATATTTTACCAGGCAGGTTGTGACGGCACCTTGGTGGCCATCATTGCTGATTATCCCGGACTGCTCCCTGTATCACATGTAAGTAAAGCCGAAGTCCTAACTTCCGAGAAGGATTCCTTCTTTATACCATACCTTATGCACATATATTGTACTTTTATAGAAACAACTACCAGGACACTGCGCCGAGCCCACGGGGGCTCATCAGCAAAGGGCACCCAGGCCAGGCAGGCTTATGAGGAAGGCGGTTAGGATTGAGACGCTGTCACAGAGGTATAATTTAAAACCTGCTCCGTGATTATCATCTTTGAAATGTAACAACGTCCATTATGTCCTGGCAGAAAGAGTAGTCGTCGGACTATATCCGGAGACCCTGCCAGCCACGCCTCCACCAGCCAAATTCCAGAACCGGCCTCACAAGTGGAGGCTAATGTGGGGACAACACCGAATTGTCCTCCTACGGAGGATGTAGACAGGTTCTCCGCTACGAATTCCGAAGTGGAGAGTGCCATGAATCACCGGCTAGACGGGCTATACTCCGTGATGGTTTTTTTCGTAGAGGCGTTCAGTGCTTTCAACTCAGGAGACGCATACATCCGCGCTACTCAAGATGGACTCGCCAGAGCGACGGACCAATATGCAAAGGATATACGGGTAAGAAAATTTGATAAGTATGTATATCAGTAGCCCCTGAGACTTGAAACAGTTGGCACAACTGATTTAAGGATCATTGTATGCATAGGTTCTTGTAGAGAAGAATACCCATTTATCCCAAGAGCTAGAGGAATGCAAGGCCCATCTGAGGGCCGCAGTTGCCAAAATAGAGGAATCCCAGAAGGCCTCATTTGGTAATACTTGTCTCGATCAAAGAAAATTTAAGGACGTATACCAGTTAGTATTCGGCATGCTTTACAAATCTAACAAAAGATTCTGTAGACAATCCCAGAGAGAATCCGGAGATCGTAAAAGATAATGAGCCACATGTCCAAAGACAGCTAAAGGCTGGCGAGCGAGTGCTTACGCAGGTTAGGAAAGAGAAAAACAATCTCCAAGATGCCAATATCCGGCTGTGCGTCAAATTGGCAGATGTTCGAGCTCAGCTTGCTGACTCCGGGAAGGAGAATAGGAGGCTTTGATGCGGCATTTATGGTAAGTTCTTAAAAGAACTGAAGTACAGTTTGGCGAAGAAACGTATTAACGCAGTTATGTCTGTACGCTGACAGGCCGTTCTGAAGAGGAGATGCCCAGATCCGCAGGCGATCTGCTGCAAGATCTCTCACAACTGCACGAACGAGCTCGGCAGGTGATGTACGGTATTTCCCAGGCCTTGTGGCCATCCGCTTCCCTGCCAGGAGGCACGGGGGAGCTTGTGGATATGCACAAGGGAGCATGGCAGCGCTTCCGATTATGGAAGGTATCGGTCTGCCGACAAGGTGCAAGGGAAGCCTGGGCTATAGTGAAGACGCGATGCACCAAGGCTGACCCAAACCATATGGCCGAAGTCGGACCGGTGGGGCCAGATGGGAAGGAGATCCCCGTAAGTCTGGTGTATGACCAAGTAGAATTAGCCGCAAAGTATTCCCAACAGGATTGCAGGCTAGACAGCCTGTTGGATGGTATAGAAGAAGAATTTAGCCAGTCCAAGTGACTATGTACTTCAATGGACGTATGTAGTCCCTAGCCGGATTGTAAATCATTTGTCTTGGCGGACCTTTTCGCTTCAGCCTCTGGACGACAGTCCGAAGTGTATCCGAATACCTGCTCAGTTATGTAAAACCGGGGTACGTATGGAAGCCAGGCGTAGGGGTCATAAGCGCTTGAACATACAAGTACCCACCTAGTTATGTTATATTACATGGATAGTAAGAAACATCTTCCAGAGAGAATAGTTCCGTTAGGGGTTCCTTTCCCTGGGTACGCATGCATCAATGTGCATGTCCGAATTGCGAACAGAGACACATGATACAAAACTTCTAGGAATTTATGTTGTAATAGACAAAAAACATCTTTTGTTCACCGACCGAATATTCCCTGAAGAATGCTAGCTTTCGGCTTCACCCAGTCTGAGGTACACATCCGGCTGACCCGACAGTAACAATCGCAGAGGTGCTCCCATTATGCCCTAGCCGAATGAACGGGAATGTTGGGCATAAACACAAGAGCTAGGCAAACCAGCATGGCCAAAACTTAAGTCATATCAATGCATATAATGGTGAAGAAAAGGCACATATGGAAAGGTGATGCATATGTGGTGGGCATAAAGCCATGAAAATAATTATATTAAGCTTCCCTATAGGAAGCCCCCAGGTATATTGAGCACGCATAGTGCGGCCCGAGCGATCGAGGCATCCGTAAAGCATTTAAGGCTTTGTGTGTAAAAAGAAAAGAGGAAGAGAAATAAAAAAGGAGGACATAATTAAAAAGGCGTAGGTAAGGAGACGGACACTGAGTTCGCCACTAGGCGTAGAATCTTCAGAGTCTGGCCGCGTTCAATTGGTTCGGCTCGAGTCTGTTATCTGATGCATTACGCAGGCGGTACGCTTCTCCGGTAAGAACTTTATCAATGATGAAGGGACCCTCCCACTTGGGCTTGAGCTTGTCCTTCTTCTCCGGTAGGCGTAGAACGAGTTCGCCAACATTATAAGTTTTGGCCCGTACTTCTCTGCTTTGATACCTTTGAGCCTGCTGCTGATAGAATGCAAAACAGGCTTTTGCGACGTTACACTCCTCTTCCAGGGCATTTAAGTTGTCCTGCCGATCTAGCTCGGCTTCTTTCTCTTCGTACATGCGCACGCGAGGTGAGTCATGAATTATATCGCAGGGTAGTACTTCCTCTGCGCCGTACACCATAAAAAATGGTGTGTATCTGGTGGTGCGATTTGGTGTGGTCCGCAGCCCCCAGAGTACGGAGTCGAGCTCCTCAACCCAGTGCGTGTCTGATTCCTTCAAGGATCGCACTAGTCTGGGTTTGATACCGCTCATGATAAGACCATTTGCACGTTCGACTTGACCAATTGTTTGGGGGTGATAGACAGAGGCGTAATCGAGCTTAATGCCCATATTGCCGCACCAAGTTTTCACCTCATCGGCTGTAAAAATTTGAGCCATTGTCAGTGATGATGCTATGGGGGACACCGTAATGGTGCACAACCCCTGATATGAAGTCTATCACTGGTCCGGATTCGGCCGTTTTAACTGGTTTGGCTTCTATCCATTTGGTGAACTTGTCCACCATGACCAATAAGTATTTTTTCTTATGGCTTCCCCCTTTTAGAGGTCCGACCATATCAAGCCCCTAGACCGCGAAGGGCCAAGTTATGGGGATTGTTTAGAGAGCGGTAGGGGGCATATGGCTCTGATTGGCGAAAAGTTGGCAACCGACGCAATGTTGGACAAGGTCCTCTGCATCTGCCCGGGCTGTCGGCCAGTAAAAACCTCTATGGAAGGCCTTGCTTAGAAGTGGCCTAGGTGCGGCGTGGTGCTCGCCGAGTCCGGCATGGATTTCGGCCAAGAGCTGCCACCCTTCCTCTTCGGAGATGCATCTTTGGAGCACTCTGGTGGCCCTTTTCTTATAAAGCTCTGCCTCATGGACTTTGTAGGCCTTGGAGTGCCGCACAATACAATGTGCCTCATTTTGGTCCTCGGGGAGCTCTTGCCTATTTAGGTAGGCTAAGAAGGGCTCGGTCCACGGGGCGATGCCAGCCACGATTTCATGGGCTGAAGGTGTTATTTCGGTGGCAGAGCCTCCGATTACGTCCGATGGTTTGGAATATGGGGTTATATTCGGATCCAGACTGGTATTGCCAGCTGCCCCTTCTGTCGGTGTCAAAACTGGCGGATCTCGGGTAGGGGGTCCCGAACTATGCGTCTAGGCGGATGGTAACAGGAGACAAGGGACACGATGCTTTACCCAGGTTCAGGCCCTGTTGATGGAGGTAAAACCCTACGTCCTGCTTGATTAATATTGATGATGTGTGTTACAAGAGTGGATCTACCACGAGATCAAAGAGGCTAAACCCTAGAAGCTAGCCTATGGTATGATTGTTGTTCGTCCTATGGACTAAAGCCATCCGGTTTATATAGACACCGGAGAGGGCTAGGGTTACACAAAGTCGGTTACAATGGTAGGAGATCTACATATCCGTATCGCCAAACTTGCCTTCCACGCCAAGGAAAGTCCCATCCGGACACGGGACGAAGTCTTCAATCTTGTGTCTTCATAGTCTTGGAGTCCGGCCGATGATGATAGTTCGGCTATCCGGACACCCCCTAGTCCAGGACTCCCTCAGTAGCCCCCAAACTGGGCTTCAGCGACGATGAGTCCGGCGCGTATATTGTATTCGGCGTTGCAAGGCGGGTTCTCCTTCAAACTTCATGTTCCTGTCGAATAGTGTCCGGCTTCCTCATAAATGTTGCGCTCCTTGGCTTCTGCGCCCAATAATGGCCTTCTTCCACGTGTCGTATGAATGCGAAAAGCTAGGGTATTTTTACATATTACCCCCTAGCCGTGCGAACGAGCCGCCTATAAGAGAGGCGAGGATCTAGATCCAGCTCACACCATCCTCCCTTCGCAAGTTCTCATCGAAGCGCTTCTGACAAAAAATCCATTCCATCATGGGTAGTCGACGCGGCTCCTCCTCTCGCGCTCCCAGCCCTAAGCCAGGAGATTGGGGGAGATGCTCAGTTCCACACAGCGATCTAGTGGCGCTCCAAGCCGAGGGATATCTTCCCCCAGCTTTCATGGTTCCGATTCGAGCCGGACTGGCCACCTTCCAGGGTGGGAAGCAGGCGGAGAGCGTCCCCAACCCTTCCAAAGGAGAGCGGGTATGCTTCGTCCCTTATCTAATAAGGGGACTCGGATTTCCCATACATCCGTTTCTCCGTGGGCTCCTGGAGTTCTACGGACTCCAGCTCCACCACCTCACACCTGCCTCCCTTTTGTACATCGCGGGCTTTATAGCTCTTTGCGAGCTGTTCCTGGGCGTCGAGCCCCATTTCGCGCTGCGGAAGAGATTGTTTTGCCTTGTACCCCGTTCTTATGAGGGGTCGATATATCAAGTGGGCGGAGCCGAAATATGGCGCATCGCCGGGACCGGATATCTATCCGGCACCCCGAAGAAGGCGTCCGAAGACTGGCCTTCAGAATGGTTCTACATGGAGGACGCCCCTCTGCTGGACCCAGTCCGGGTCGGCCTCTCGGAGTTCAGCAATGCTCCCTTGAAGAAACGCCTAAGTTGGCGCCCGCGGAGCCCTCAACGGGAGGATGATAGGAGCGCCCATTATCTGATGGGCCGGATTAGATTACTGGCCCACTCCGAATTGACCATGATTGGAATCATGGCCACGTGCATTATGCGAGGGGTGCAGCCGCTCCAATATAGGGGCCACCCTATGTGGGATTTCAACGAGGAAGACGACGCCACCCGTCACGGCCGCAAAGGGCCGAGCTCGGCAGCCGATCTGGCAAAGATCCTGTCCGGCTTGTACAAGGGGGAGGAAGAGGACTTTCTCCGCACGAATCCATTGAACGGATTCTCCATGAACAACCCTCGGAGCTGGGTAAGCGGACGTTTCATCCACCCAATCCATACTTCCAAATTAAAGTATTTTACTTTGTGATTTCGGCGCAGGAACTGCACCGGGACGTGGAGGGCATACGAAGCCTAACTCCACAGCCCGAGGATCCGGAACGATCCCTTGATCCGACCTCCGAAGAGGATCTAGACATAAAGGTGGAGCTAATCGACGGGGTGTTCCACCAACTTAGCATGGACAATGCACTAGTCGCCATTACGGCTGACTACCCCGATTTGATTCCGGCCTCCCAGGTGGCTACGACCGAGGTCTTGACACCATCACTTAATCCATGCTCAATTGTGACCATCCCATACTGATGGTGCATCGCAGGAGGTGCCTTTAAGGCGGGAAGCCGAACCTGCGGCGGCTGACCAACAAGGGTCAGTTCGGCCCAACAGGCGGAAGAGGAGTGCGACGCGAATCGAAACGTCGCCGCAACGGTACATCGCACCGTTCTTTTTGAGGGAAGGATCCCTAGGAGGTACATTAATGCTCATAACTTTTTCCAGGAGAAAGAGCGCTCGCCGGACAGTGTCCGGATAGGTTGCCAATCAAGCCTCCGCCAGCCATGCTCCATCGCGTGGTCCGGAAGTGGAGGCGAACACAAGGCAAGAGCCGGATGCTCGTCCAACGGAGGATGCCGACAGGCTGTCCGCCACCCGGTCTGAGGTGGAGAGCGCCATGAATCATAGGCGTCGCCGGACAGTTCTTCGTGACGCGTGTTTCTCCCCGGAGGCGTTGAATGCCTTTGACGCGGGAAACGCGCACCTCCGTGCTGCTCAAGATGGTTTAACCAGAGCCATGGAGCAGTATGTGATGGACATATGGGTAAGTGATTTTGATATTTATATATGCCAGTAGCCCCTGAGAATTAAAATAGTTAAAATAACCGATTTAAGGATCATTTATTATGCAGGATCTTACGGGGAAGGACACCCACCTGTCCCAGGAGCTCCAAGAGTGCAAGGCCCAACTTGAGGCCGCACTAGCCACCACAGGGAGAGCCACAAAGACCCCCGCTGGTAATACGTACTTTGAAAAGATAAGTAGTTAACAAAGTGCGGCGTGTGCGTAAATCTGACAATAATATTGCAGAGGGTGCCGGACTTGACCCGGACAAGCAACAGCTACTGCGTCAGCTAAAGGCCGGCGAGAGGGTGCTTATGAAGGTGCAGCAGGAGAGAAACAAGCTCCAAGATGCCCACGTCCAGCTAGGAGAAGAGCTGAAAGGCATTCGGGCCCAGCTGTCTAGCTCCGTGAAGGAGAATCAGCGGCTTCGACGCGGCATTTGTAGTAAGTGCTTGAGCAAATTCCTTTGAAAAGAAGAATTCGGCGAGGAAGTTGATTGACAGAAATGTGTCTTTAGGTGTGCTCACAGGTCACCCCGCGGAGGAAATGCCTGCTTCAACGGGTGACCAACTTCCCGAGCTGGTTCAACTGCTCGAACTTGTTCGGCAGGCGATGAGTGGCGTCGTTCGGGCTTTATGGCCTTCCGTCTCTCTACCCGAGGGCCTTGGAGAGCTTGCTGAGAAGCTTCAGGGATCACGGCGACGCCTCCATCTGTGGAAAATATCGGCCTGCCGTCAAGGCGCCAGGGAAGCCTGGGCCATGGTGAAGACGCGGTACCCGAAGGCTGACCCAAACCACATGGCCGAGGTCGGACCTGCGGGGCCTGACGAGAAGGAGATCCCTGTGAGCTTGATGTACGGCCAAGTAGAACTGGCTGCGAAATATTCCCAACAGGAGTATAAATTAGACAGCCTGTTAGATGGGATTGAAGAGGAGTACAATCAGTCAGTTTGACGATGTAATTTGAAATGACATGTAAAATGCCTTCTAGCCGGATTGTAGATCGTTTGTCTTTGCGGACCTTTTCGCTTCAACCTCCAGACCCAACAGTCCAGAGTGTGTCCGAATACCCTTACGATTATAGAAGAACCGGTGCATGCGTGGAGACAAGGCGTCAGGGTCATAATTGCTTTATCAGACAAGTGCCCAACTAGCTATGTTATATTACATGGTTAGTAAGAAACATCTTCCAGGGAGAATAGTTCTGTTAAGGGTTCCTTTCCCTGGGAGGCATGCCCTAAAGTGCATGTCCGGACTGCAAAAATAGCAGAAAAAAGCATCTGGGTGCAAATAAATAAGTAAGTAATAAATCATCTTTCAAGTCACCGACCGAATATTCTCTTAAGAACGCTAGCTTTCGGCTTCACCCAGTCTGAGGTACACATCCGGCTGACCCGGCAGTAACAATCGCAGAGGTGCTCCCTTTACCTCCTAGCCGAACAATCGGGAACGTAGGGGTAAGCACAGGAGCCAGGCATCCCAGCTTGGCCAAAACTTAAGTCATATCGATGCATATAATGGTAAATAAAAGGTACATGCGGAAGTATGACACATGTGTTGGGCATGAAGCCCGTATAAATAAGCTTCTGTTAAAGAAGCCCCAGGTATAACGAGTGCTAGGAGCACATCGAGTGTGTGCGAACAATGTGCAAATCAGCCTATCAAAGGTATTGAAAAGAAAAAAGTGGGAAGAAGGAGGGGGACAAGAGATAGTGAAAATGTAAAAAGGTGGACGGAGGAGTGAGACGAACTCTGAGTCTGGCGTTAGGCGTAGAATCTTCGGAGATGGGCTACGTTCCATGGGTTTGGCTCGAGTCTGTTGTTAGATGCGTTACGTAGACGGTATGCTCCGCTGGTCAGGACTTGGTTGATGATGAAGGGACCTTCCCACTTGGGCTTAAGTTTGTCCTTTTTGTTGTCCGACAGGCGTAGAACAAGTTCGGCAACATTGTAAACTTTGGCCCGTACTTCTCTGCTTTGATATCTTCGAGAAAAATGCGGAACGAGCTTTTGCCACGTCCCGTTCCTCCTCTAAAGCGTCCAAATTGTCCTGCCGATCTTGCTCGGCTTCTCTTTCTTCGTACATGCGCACGCGAGGTGAGTCATGAATTATATAGCAGGGCAGAACTGCCTCTGCGCCGTACACCATAAAAATGGTGTGAATCCGGTAGTTCGGTTTGGCGTGGTCCGCAGCCCCCAGAGTACGGAGTCGAGCTCCTCTACCCAGTGCTTGTTAGATTCCTTGAGGGACCGCACTAGTCTGGGTTTGAAGCCGCTCATGATTAGACCATTTGCTCGTTCGACTTGACCGTTAGTTTTAGGGTGATAGACTGAAGCATAATCGAGCTTTATGCCCATGTTTTTGCACCAGAGTTTAACCTCATCGGCCGTGAAATTCGTGCTGTTATCAGTGATGATGCTGTGGGGGACGCCAAAACGGTGTACTACCCCGGATATGAAGTCTATCACAGGTCCGGATTCTTCCGTTTTAACCGGCTTGGCTTCAATCCATTTGGTGAATTTTTCCACCATGACCAATAAGTATTTGCGCTTGTGGGTTCCCCCTTTAAGGGGTCCAACCATGTCAAGCCCCCAGACCGCAAACGGCCAGGTGATGGGTATAGTTTTAAGGGCGGTGGGTGGCATGTGGCTCTGATTAGCAAAGAGCTGGCAACCGACGCATCGTCGGACTAAGTCCTGAGCATGTGCCCGGGCTGTTGGCCAATAAAATCCTGTACGGAAGGTCTTGCCTACAAGGGCCCAGGCTGCGGCGTGGTGCCCGCCGAGTCCGGCGTGAATTTGAGCCAGGAGATTTCGCCCCTCCTCTTCGGAGATACACCTTTGAAGGACTCCGGTTGTGCTTTTCTTATAAAGTTCTCCCTCATGGACCTTGTAGGCTTTAGATCGCCGAACTATGCAGCGGGCCTCGTTTTGGTCTTCGGGAAGTTCCTGCCTAATTAAGTAGGCTAGGAATGGTTCCGTCCACTGGGGAATTACTGCCATTATTTCATGGGCGGAAGGTCTTATTTCATTGGCTGAGATGCCGATCGTGTCAGAATTGTCTGGGTTAGGTGGTGCAGCTGGCTCCGGACTGTTATTTCCGGACTCCTCTTCCCATAATACGGATGGCTTAAAGAGCCGTTCCAGGAAGATGTTTGGAGGTACGGCGTCACGTTTTGCGCCAATGCGTGCTAACACATCTGCTGCCTGGTTATTATCCCGGGCTACGAGATGGAATTCGAGTCCTTCGAACCGGGCTGACATTTTTAGGACGGCGTTGCAGTAAGCTGCCATTTTCGGATCTTTGGCGTCAAAGTCTCCATTTACTTGGGATATTGACAGGTTTGAATCCCCGCGCACCTTTAGGCGTTGGATGCCCATGGAGATTGCCATCTGGAGGCCGTGTAGAAGGGCCTCATATTCTGCTGCATTGTTGGAGTCCCTGTACATTATTTGAAGTACGTATTGGACTGTGTCTCCAGTTGGGGACGTCAAGATGATGCCAGCCCCCAAGCCAGCCAACATTTTGGATCCGTCAAAATGCATGATCCAATTGGAGTACGTGTCGTACTCTTTAGGGAGTTCTGCTTCGGTCCATTCGGCGACGAAGTCAGCCAGGACTTGCGACTTTATAGCTCGCCGTGGTTTGTAGGTTATGTCAAATGGTAAGAGCTCAATGGCCCACTTTGAAATCCTGCCTGTTGCGTCACGATTGTTTATAATATCGTTGAGAGGTACTTCGAAGGCCACCGTTATGGAACACTCTTGAAAGCAGTGCCGCAGCTTCCGGGATGCCATGAACACCGCATACACTTGGTTTTGAAGAGGGAATCTGTGCCCTTCAGTTTCTCGTTCGACGACGAGTACCGCGCTGACAACTTGATGTGTTGCAGCGATATATAATAACATAGGTTCGCCCAAGTTGGGCGCGGCCAGGACTGGATTTGTTGCTAGTATGACCTTGATTTCTTCGAGTCCGGCCATGGCGGCATCCGTCCATTCGAAGTGTTCGGTGCGCCGGAGAAGGCGATATAGGGGCAGAGCCTTTTCTCCCAAACGGGAGATGAAGCGGCTTAGAGCCGCTACGCACCCAGTTAGTTTTTGTATTTGCTTGAGGTCTTTTGGGATATCCAATTGTGACAGAGCTCGGATCTTGGCTGGGTTTGCTTCAATTCCTCTATCGGATACAATGAAGCCCAAAAGTTTTCTGGCTGGTACTCCAAAGACACACTTCTCCGGGTTGAGCTTAATGTCATATGCTCGGAGGTTGTCAAATGTCATCCTCAAGTCGTCTACTAGAGTTTCGACATGCTTGGTCTTGACAACCACATCGTCTACGTATGCCTCTACTGTTTTGCCTATCTGGGTAGCCAGACATGTCTGAATCATGCGCTGATATGTTGCACTGGCGTTTTTGAGTCCGAAGGGCATTGTGTTGAAGCAGAATGGCCCATATTGAGTAATGAATGCCGTTGCGGCCTGGTCTTTGTCCGCCATCTTGATTTGATGGTATCCGGAGTATGCATCGAGGAAGCACAATGAATCGTGCCCTGCGGTAGCATCGATGATTTGGTCGATGCGAGGGAGAGGGAAAGGGTCCTTTGGACAGGCCTTGTTAAGGTCTTTGAAATCGACGCAGAGGCGCCAGGATTTGTCCTTTTTTGGTACCATTACCAGGTTGGCTAGCCAGTCCAGATGTTGGATATCTCTGATAAATCCGGCTTCTACGAGTTTGGCTAGCTCCTCTCCCATTGCCTGTCTTTTGGGTTCGGAAAATCGCCGAAGAGCTTGTTTGACTGGCTTGAATCCTTTTAGGATATTTAGGCTGTGCTCTGCCAGCCTGCGTGGGATTCCTGGCATGTCTGAAGGATGCCAGGCAAAAATGTCCCAATTTTCCCGAAGGAATTCTCGTAGTGTGGCTTCTACATCAGGATTTAATTGTGCCCCAATGGATGCCTTCTTTGTGGGGTCCATTGGATGGACCTGGAATTTGACTATTTCGTCTGCTGGTTTAAAGGAGGTGGAATTGGACCTCTTATCGAGTATCAGATCGTCCCTATCCACCGTGGAGCGCAGCGTGGTTAATTCCTCTACCGCTAGGGCTTCGGATAATGCCTCTAGGGCTAGTGCGGCCGTCTTATTCTCAGCGCGGAGTGCTGTATCTCGTTCACTGGCGAGAGTGATTATTCCATTGGGTCCGGGCATTTTGAGCTTCATGTACCCGTAATGGGGTATGGCTTGGAAGATTGTGAATGCCTCTCGCCCTAACAAAGCATGATATCCGCTGCCGAATGGGGCCACTTGGAATGTGACCTCTTCGGACCTATAATTGTCCGGCGAGCCGAACACTACATCTAGTGTGATTTTTTCTGTGCAGCGTACTTCTCGACTAGGGATTATTCCCCTGAAGGTTGTGCTGCTTCGCTCAATGCGGCTCCAGTCAATTTCCATTTTTTGAAGGGTTTCCTCGTAGATGAGGTTTAATCCGCTGCTGCCATCCGTGAGTACCTTGGTAAGACGAAAGTTGTCCACTATCGGACTGAGGACCAATGCGGCCGGTGCTCTAGCTGTTCGGAATTTAGGTTCGTCGCTGGCATTGAAGGTGATAGCCGTGTCGCTCCATGGATTTATTGTTGCTACTTGGTAGACTTCGGCAAGGCTGCGGATTGTTTGTTTCCGCATGTTATTTGATGCGAAAGTCTCAAAGACTGTTAATACCGTACTGGTGCTGCTGGGCTGGTTGCCCGAGGCTAAAAAGCCTTCGCCACTTTTGGCCACCTGCCGTAATATCCAACATGCTCGAAGGCTATGTGTTGGAGTGGCGCCCTCCGTACTGTGGATTTTGCAGGGTCCGTTGAGCCATCCCTCCAGTACGGTTCCGTACCCTTTATGGGGGTTTTGCTTTTTGGTTTTTAACCCAGGTGCTTGAGTATGACGCACCCTTTTATTTCGGACTGGGGTTGTATTCAGGGCCGGATTGTCCCAAAACCTAGTTTTGGTTTTCCAGGCAGTTTCCATTGCGTAGTATTTTTGTACAATGGTCGCTAGGTCGGCGAAGCGTGTAACTTCGCGACGACTGATGGCGTTTATGATTCCCTTGTCCGTGCAATTGTTGCAGAAAATTGAAATCGTGCTTTCTTCACGGCAGTCCTTTATCCTGTCCATAACCAGGAGGAATCTGGCCCAGTAATGATGTACTGTTTCATTGGGCTCTTGCCATATTTGAGATAGATCGCTTATGTTTGGGTGGGCGGGTGGAATCAAGTTCGGAACCCCGCCCAATCTGAGGCTCAAAGGCCCAGAGGCTTCCGGATTCGGAAGCTTGGTTTGTTGGACGCTTTCCAACGAATCTGGTCCGATGCTTGACTTTAGGTTCAGTATTTGATTAGCGTCCGTCCCTCCGCGGGAATCCGGCATGGAGGGATCGGGAATCCGGACATAGTTGGTTTTTAATATAGAAGAAGAGTCGCCGCATTGTTCCTCTACCACGACAACGTGGTGGGTAACCTGGGGAGAGTTAATTTCTCTCAGATCGGTTTTAAGCCCAATCTGATCGTAGTCAGTAGCGACTCCCAGGGCGGCGATGCGGTCCAAGAGCTCGTTTACGGAGGAGATCTCAATCGGATCTAACTGCTCGGCGAATTCTGAACTGACATGCAGATCGCTTTTAATGACCTGAGAGGTCATTGTCGGAGCGGTGGCCGAACGGGCGGTCATAAGAAAACCGCCTAGCCGGATAGTCTGGCCGGCGGCCAAAGCTCCCTTAACGACGGTGCCGTATTTGATGACGGGAAAAGGCATCCTTCCTGATGGTGACGGCACAGAGGAACTCTCAATGAAAGCACCAATGTCGGTGTCAAAACCGGCGGATCTCGGGTAGGGGGTCCCGAACTGTGCGTCTAGGCAGATGGTAACAGGAGATAAGGGACACGATGTTTTACCCAGGTTCGGGCCCTCTTGATGGAGGTAAAACCCTACGTCCTGCTTGATTAATATTGATGATGTGTGTTACAAGAGTGGATCTACCACGAGATCAAAGAGGCTAAACCCTAGAAGCTAGCCTATGGTATGATTGTTGTTCGTCCTATGGACTAAAGCCATCCGGTTTATATAGACACCGGAGAGGGCTAGGGTTACACAAAGTCGGTTACAATGTTAGGAGATCTACATATCCGTATCGCCAAGCTTGCCTTCCACGCCAAGGAAAGTCCCATCCGGACACGGGACGAAGTCTTCAATCTTGTGTGTTCATAGTCTTGGAGTCCGGCCGATGATGATAGTTCGGCTATCCGAACACCCCCTAGTCCGGGACTCCCTCACCTTCCCATACCATGGATGGCTTGAATAGCCTTTCCAAGAAGATATTAGGTGGGATGGGGTCGCGTTTAACGCCGATGCGGGCGAGGATATCCACTGCTTGATTGTTTTCTCGGACCACATGGTGGAATTCAAGCCCCTTGAACCGAGCTGACATTTTGAGGACGACATTACGGTAGGCCGCCATTTTCGAATCCTTGGCATCAAAGTCTCCATTTATCTGTGATATTGCGAGGTTTGAGTCCCTGCGCACTTCTAGGCGTTGGATGCCCATGGAGACTGCCATCCGAAGACCACGCAACAGACCCTCATATTCGGCTGCATTGTTGGAGTCTGTGTATAGTATTTGGAGTACGTATTGGACCGTGTCTCCGATGGGGGATGTCAGGACAACACCCGCTCCCAATCCGGCCAACATCTTAGAGCCGTCGAAGTGCATGATCCAATTGGAGTATGCGCTGTACTCTTTAGGGAGTTCGACTTCTGTCCATTCGGCGACAAAGTCAGCCAGTACTTGCGACTTACTGGCTCGCCGTGGTTTGTATGTTATGTCGAACGGAAGGAGCTCGATAGGCCATTTAGCAATCAGGCCCATGGCGTCGCGGTTATTTATTATGTCATTGAGTGGTACTTCGGAGGCCACTGTAATCGAACACTCTTGAAAGTAGTGTTGTAGTTTCCAGGATGCCATGAAGACCGTGTACGCTATCTTTTGATAATGTGGGTACCGGGACTTGCATGGAGTGAGGACAGTGGATACATAGTATACCGTCTCTTGGAGCGGGAACTTGTGTCCATCCGTCTCTCGTTCGACGACGAGCACTACTCTTACAACCTGGTGTGTTGCGGCTATATATAACAACATAGGTTCGCTAGTATTTGGTGCAGTCAGGATTGAATTGATGGCCAAGAGGGCCTTTATTTCTTCCAGTCCGGCCGTGGCCGCATCCGTCCACTTGAAGTGTTCGGTGCATCGAATAAGGTGATAAAGAGGTAGTGCCTTTTCTCCTGATTGGGAGATAAAGTGGCTTAAGGCAGCCACACATCCAGTTAATTTCTGGATCTGCTTGAGGTATGTTGGGGTAGCCAACTGTGACAGAGCTCGGATTTTTGCCGGATTTGCTTCAATTCCTCTATTGGAAACGATGAAGCCGAGCAACTTCCCGGAAGGTATGCCGAAGACACATTTTTCCGGGTTGAGCTTGATGTCTTATGTTCGGAGGTTGTCGAACATGAGCCTCAACTCATCTATTAAAGTTTCGACGTGTGTTGTTTTGATGACCACGTCGTCCACGTATGCCTTCACTGTTTTGCCGATTTGTTTTTCCAGGCATGTCTGAATCATGCGTTGATAGGTTGCGCCGGCGTTTTTGAGCCCGAAAGGCATGGTGTTGAAATAGAAGGGGCCATATGGTGTGATGAATGCTATTGTGGCTTGGTCGGACTCCGCCATCTTTATTTGGTTGTATCCGGAGTATGCGTCGAGGAAACACAATGAGCCGTGTCCTGCGGTAGCGTCGATGATTTGATCAATGCGGGGGAGGGGGAAGGGATCCTTGGGGCATGCCTTGTTAAGGACCTTGAAATCGATGCATAGGCGCCAGGATTTGTCCTTCTTTGGTACCATCACCAGGTTTGCTAGCTAGTCCGGATGTTTGATATCTCTGATGAATCCGGCCTCGAGTAACTTGGCTAGCTCTTCTCCCATGGCTTGTCGCTTGGGCTCTGAGAACCATCGAAGAGTCTGCTTGACCGGCTTGTATCCCTTCAATATGTTTAGGTTATGTTCGGCCAGCCTGCGTGGGATGCCTAGCATGTCTAAAGGATGCTAGGCAAAGATGTTCCAATTCTCATGCCGGAACTCTCATAGTGCGGCATCTATTGTGGGGTTCAGCTATATCCCAATGGAAGCTGTCTTTGTAGGGTCCGTTCGGTGGACCTGGAATTTGAATATCTCGTCCGCTGGTTTGAAAGAGGTGGACTTGGGTCACTTGTCGAGTATCACGTCATCCCTGTCCACTGTGGCGCACAGCGTGGTTAGTTCTTTGGCCGCGAGGGCTTCGGATAATGCCTCCAGGGCCAGCGTGGTGGTTTTCTTTTCGGCACGGAGTGCGACGTACGGATCACTAGCTAGAGTGATGATTATATTGGGCCCGGGCATTTTGAGCTTCATGTACCCGTAATGGGGTATAGCTTGAAAGCTCGCGAATGCGTCCCGCCCTAAAAGGGCGTGGTTTCCGCTGCTAAATGGGGCCACTTGGAATGTGATTTCTTCGGACCTGTAATTCTCCGGCGTGCAAAATACCATATCTAGTGTGATTTTTCCCGTACATCGTGCCTCCCGACCAGGGATGATTCCCCTGAAGGTTGTGCTGCTCCGCTCAATGCGGCTCTTATCTATTTCCATCTTGTTGAGGGTCTTCTCGTAGATGAGGTTTAATCCGCTGCCGCCGTCCATGAGCACTTTAGTAAGCCAGAAGCCATCCACGATTGGACTAAGTACCAAAGCGGCTAGTGCCCGAACTATTCGGAATTGTGGTTCATCACTGGCATTGAAAGTTATAGCCGTGTCATTCCAAGGATTCATTGCTACAACGTGGTAGACTTCGATGAGGCTGCGGAGTGCTTGCTTACGCCTATTGTTTGAGGCGAAAGTCTCGAAGACTGTCAGTACCGTATTGTTGTATTCGGTGGGATGTTGCTCTGCGGTATGGTTGATGAGGCGATCCTCGCCGCTTGTCACTACCTGCCAGAGTGTCCAACATGCTCTAAGGCTATGTGTTGGTATGGTATCCGGTGTGCTGTGAATTTTGCATGGCCAATTGAGCCATTCCTCCAATACGGTTTGCGCGCCCTACAGTGGGCCGTGGTTTTTTGCTAATTGAATTGGGTGACTTGCGAGAGGTTACCCTTTTAGTTCGAATGAAGGGTTTAGTGAGAGCCGGAGGATCCCAGAATTTTGTTTGGGTTTTCCAAGCGCTTTCCATCGCACAGTACTTCTGTACTATGGCCGCCAAGTCAGCAAAGCGTACTATGTCGCAACGACTTATGGCGTTGAGGATTCCCTTGTCCGTGCAATTTTTGCAAAAGAATGAGATTGCGCCTTCCTCGCGACAGTCCTTAACCTTGTTTATTACAAGGAGGAATCTGGCCCAGAAGTGATGTACTGTCTCTTGGGGCTCTTGTCTGATGTGGGAAAGATTGCTTGAATCCGGGCGGGTGGGTAGATTTAAGTTCGAACCCTGACCCTATCTAAGTCCCAGGGGCACAGAAGCTTCGGAGCTTGGCAGCTCGGGCTATGGGATGTTTCCCAATTTTTCCGGCCCGGCGCCCGATTCTAAGTTCGGGGCTTGGGTCATGTCCTCCCGCGAATAGGTATCTGGCTTGGAGAGCTCGGAAATCTGGACATAGTTCGTCCTCAAAATAGAGGGAGAATCCATGCGCTGCGCTTCCACTACCGCTATCTCATGGGTGACCGGTGAAGATTTAATCTCCCTTTGGTCGGGTTTAAGCCCAATCCGATCATAGTCCGTAGCAACACCCAGAGCGGCGATGCGATCCAAGAGCTCATTCATGGATGAGAGCTCCATCGGATCCATCTGTTCGGCAAGTTCTGAGTTGATGTGGAGGCTATTTTTGATGACCTGAGAAGTCATCATCGACGCGACCGTCGATCGGGCGGTCATGACGAAGCCGCCAAGTCGGAGAGTTTGGCCTAGGGCCAGGGCTCCCCCAGAGGTGATGTTCTCCCTGAAAACGAGTTGAGCCATCAAGCCTTATCGCAACGACATAGTGGAACTCTCAATGAAAGCACCAATCTCAGTGTCAAAACTGGCGGATCTCGGGTAGGGGGTCCCGAACTGTGCGTCTAAGTCTAATGGTAACAGGAGGCTGGGGACACGATGTTTACCCAGGTTCGGGCCCTCTCGGTGGAGGTAATACCCTACTTCCTGCTTGATTGATCTTGATGATATGAGTATTACAAGAGTTAATCTACCACGAGATCGTAGAGGCTAAACCCTAGAAGCTAGCCTATGATTATGATTGTTCTTGTCCTACGGACTAAACCCTCCGGTTTATATAGACACCGGATGGGGCTAGGGTTACACAGAGTCGGTTACAGAGAAGGAGATCTACATATCCGAATCGCCAAGCTTGCATTCCAAGAAAAGGAGAGTCCCATCCGGACATGAGATGAAGTCTTCAATCTTGTATCATCATAGTCCAACAGTCCGGCAAAAGTACATAGTCTGGCTGTCCGGATACCCCCTAATCCAAGACTCCCTCAACCCCCATTATCAAAAGATAGCATACACTATCTTCATGGCATCCCAGAAACTACGACACTACTTTCATGGCATCCCAGAGTGTTCAATCATGGTGGCCTCCGAAGTACCACTCAATGACATAATAAATAACCGTGATGCCACGGGCGGATTACTAAGTGGGCCATCGAGCTCCTCCCGTTTGACATTACATATAAACCACGGCGAGACATTAAATCGCAGGTACTGGCCAACTTCATCGCCAAATGGACAGAAGCCGAACTCCATAAAGAGTATGATGCTTACTCCAATTGGATCATGCACTTTGACGGCTCTAAAATGCTGGCTGGTCTGGGAGCGGGTGTTGTCCTGACATCCCCCATTGGAGATACATTCCAATACATACTCCAGATACTATACACAGACTCCAACAATGTAGCCTAATACGAGGCTGTGTTGCATGGTCTTCAGATGGCTGTCTCAACAGACATCCAGCGCCTAGAAGTGCGTGGGGATTCAAACCTCGCAATATCTCAAATAAATGGAGACTTCAACACCAAGGATCCAAAAATGACGGCTTATCATAATTCTATCCTCCAAATGTCAGCTTGATTCGAAGGGCTTGAATTTCATCATGTGGTTCGAGAAAACAATCAAGCGTCGGATATCCTTGCCCGCATCGGTGCTAAGCGCAACCCTGTCCCACCTAACATCTTCCTGGAAAGGCTGTTCAAGCCATCCGTGGTGTGGCAAGGGGAGACCGGCAATACTAGTCCGGATCCGACCACAACCCCAGATTCTAAATACACTGACATAATCGGAGGCTCTACCACCGAAATAACACCTTTGGCCCATCTCATCATGGCTATCATCGCCCCATGGACCGAACCCTTCTTAGCCTACCTAAATAGGCAAGAACTCCCCGAGGATCAAAATGAGGCATGTTGCATTGTGCGGCGCTCTAAAGCCTACAAGGTCCACGAGGGAGAGCTTTATAAGAAAAATGCTACCGGAGTACTTCAAGGATGTATCTCCGAAGAGGAAGGGCGGCATCTCTTGGATGAAATTCATGCTGGACTCGGTGGCCACCACACTGCAGCTCGGGCCCTCGTAAGCAAGGCCTTCTGTACATGTTTCTACTGGCCGACAGCCCGAGCAGACGCACAGGACCTCGTCCAACATTGTGTCGGTTGCCAGCTCTTCGCCAACCAAAGCCATATGCCGCCCACCGCTCTCCAAACAATCCCCATAACTTGGCCTTTTGCAGTCTGGGGGCTCGATATGGTCGGACCCCTTAAAGGAGGAAGCCATAAGAAAAAATACTTGTTGGTCACGGTAGATAAACTCACCAAATGGATATAGGCCAAACCAGTTAAAACGGCCGACTCTGGACCAGTGATAGACTTCATATTAGGGGTTGTGCACCGTTATGGTGTCCCCCACAGCATCATCACCGATAATGGCTCCAATTTCACAACCGATGAGGTGAAAACTTGGTGCGGCAACATGGGCATTAAGCTCGATTACGCCTCCGTCTATCACCCTCAAACAAATGGTCAAGTCGAATGAGCGAACGATCTTATTATGAGAGGCATCAAACCCAAACTAGTGCGATCTCTAAAAGAATCAGACATGCACTGGGTCGAGGAGCTTGACTTCATACTATGGGAGCTGCGGACCACGCCAAATCGCACTACTGGATACACACCCTTCTTCATGGTGTACGGCGCAGAGGCGGTATTGCCCTGCGATATTATTCATGACTCACCTCGAGTGCGCATGTATGAAGAAAGAGAAGCCGAGCTTGATCGGCAGGACAGTTTAGATGCCCTGGAGGAGGAGCACGACGTCGCAAAAGCCCGTTCCGCATTTTATCAACAGCAGGCTCGCGGGTATCAAAGCAAAGAAGTACGGGCCAAAACTTATAATATTTGCGAACTCGTTCTACGCCTACCGGAGAAGAAAATAAACAAGCTCAAGCCCAAGTGGGAGGGTCCCTTCATCATTGATAAAGTTCTCATTAGAGGAGCGTACCGCATGCGTGATGCATCAGATAATCGACTCGAGCCGAACCCATGGAACGCGGCCAGACTCCGAAGATCTACGCCTAGCGCCGAACTCTTTGTTCGTCGCCTTACCTCTGTTCCTTTTTATTTACTTTTTAGTTATAACCTCTCTCTTTCCTTTTATAGCTCTAAAGCTTTAGTGTGACTCAAATACACCCTCGTGACGCACTAATCTTCAAGTATGTTTGCCCATTATACCTGGGGGCTTCTTATACAGAAGATTAATATAATTATCTTCTCGGCATCACACCCACTGCATATGTGTCCCTTTTCCATATGTACCTTTTCTTCACCATTATATGCATCGATATGACTTAAGTTTTGGCCAAGCTGGGTTGCCTGGATCCTGTGTTTATGCCCTACATTCCCGTTAGTTCGGCTAGGGCATAAGGGGAGCACCTCTGCGATTGTTACTGGCGGGTACTCCGGACATGTACCTCAGACTGGGTGAAGCCAAAAGCTAGCGTTCTTCAGGGAATATTCGGTCGGTGAACTAAAGATGTCTTTTACCTATTACAAAACAAACCCCCAGATGTTGCATATACTGCGCTTTTGATCACAGTTCGGACATGCACATTAATGCATGCACACCCAGGGAAAGAACCCTTAACGGAACTACTCTCTTTGGAAGATGTTTCTTACTATCCATGTAATATAACATAGCTAGTTGGGTACTTGTCTGTTCAAGCAATTATGACCCCTACGCCTGGTTTCCACGCGTACCCCGGTTTATATAACTGAGTGGGTATTCGGAAACAGTCGAGACTGTCGGGTCCAGAGGCTGAAGCGAAAAGGTCCGCCATGACAAATGATTTACAATCCGGATAGGGACAAATATGTCAATTGAAGTACATAGTCACTTAGACTCAAATACTTCTTATTCTATGACATCCAATAGGCTGTCTAGCCTACAATTCTGTTGGGAATACTTTGCGTCTAATCCTACCTAGTCATATACCAGTCTAACGGGAATTTCTTTCCCATCTGACCCTACTGGTCCGACCCGGGCCATGTGATTCGATCGAGCTTGGTATACCGTGTTTTTACCATGGCCCAAGCTTCCCTCATACCTTGTTGACAGGCACATATCTTCCATAGTCGGAAATGCCACCGCGCTCCCTTGAGTAGATGTAAAAGCTCCCCCATGCTTCCTGGCAGGGAGACGGACGACCACAAGGCCTTGGTGACACCCTGCATCACCTGCCGAACTTGTTCGTGCAGTTGCAAAAGCTCTTGCAGTAGATCGTCGGAGGATCCGGGCATCTCCTCTTGGGACGACCAGTCAGCATACCTATAGACACGACTCTGTTAGCCCGTTTCTTCACCGAACTATATAAAGGTTCGTTCGAGTACATACTAAAAATGCCGTGTTAAAGCCTTTTATTCTCCTTTACGGAGTCAGCTAGCTGGGCCCGAACATCTTTCAATTCTACGCTCAGCCGGGTATTGGCATCCTGGAGATCGTTTTTCTCCCGCCTGACCCGTGTAAGTACACGCTCGCCAGCGTCTAGTTATCATTGAGCTCTTTGTTCATCCTCTTGTAGGATCTCCGGATTCACTCTGGGATTATCTGCGGAATCTATTATCAGATCTGCAACGCGCCGAACACCAAATGGTACGCGTGATTACATTTTTTCTCGACAAAGAGAAACATTACCAGATGAGGCCTTCTTGGATTCCTCCATTTCGGCAGCTGCGGCCCTTAGCTAGGCTTGACACTTCTCCAGCTCTTGCGACAAAAGGGTATTCTTCTCTGTGAGAACCTGTTCATACAATGATCCTTAAATCAGTTGTACCAACTGTTTCAAGTCTCATGGGCTACTGGTATACATAATTATCAGATTTTACTTACCCGTATATCTTTCAAATACTAGTTTGTGGCTCTAGCAAGCCCATCTTGAGCAGCTTGGATGTACGCCTCGAAGACATTGAAAGCCTCTTCGGAAAAACCAGGGTCGCGGAGTGCGGCCCGCTAACGCTAATGTTTCATGACGCTCTCCACCTCGGAATTTGTAGTGGATATTCTATTCGAATCCTCTATAGCAGGACCGTCCAGTGTCGTCCCCACGTTAGCCTCCACCCTCGAGACCGGTTCCAGAATCTGGCTGATAGAGGTGTGACGGGCAGGATCCCCGAACATAGTCCGACTTATGTTCTTTCTGCCAAGACACAGCGGATATTGTTATATTTCAAGATAACAATCACAGAGCATGTTTTAAACCATACCTCTTTGATGGCGGCTCGACCGTGTCTCTGCTCGCTTTCCTTTTTGGAAGCCTACCCGGCTTGGGCGCCCCTTGTTGCTGAGTCGCCGCGGGTTCGGCATGGCGCGCCGATTGCCTTCCCTTTATAGCATAATATATGTGTGGTGGGTAAGGTGGAAAGAGTGAATCATTTTTGTAAGATAAGTCTCCTGTTTACTTACATGTGATGCAGGGAGGAGGCCGGGATAGTTGGTGATGATGGTTACTTCAGTGCCGTCACAGATCGCCTGGTAAAACATCCTGTCGCCAAGCTCCACAAATATGTCTGGATCCTCTTCGAGTCCGGGGTGAAGGGCCCGGTTGTGGTCCTCTAGCTATGGAGCCGGGCTGTGGGTCTCCCTCATAGCTTTCCGCCATTCCTTTTGTGGATGGGTGAGGTAAATATTTATAATAAAGGACTGTGGGAATGAATAGAGTTGAGTAAGGGATAGCAACTCACCCAGCTAGGGGGTTGTACATGGAAAATCCATCCCGTGGCTTAATGCGGATGAACTCCTCTTCTTCTCCTTTGTATAAATCAGACATTATTTTCGATAGAGCGGTGGCGGAGTCCGGACCTTTCCGACCGCAACGGGTGGCATCATCTTCTCCGCTAAAGTGCCACATGGGACGCCCTCGATACTGGAGTGGCTGTACCCCACTCGCATTATGCATATTGACATAACCTCGATTATTGTTAATCCAGATTGGGCAAGCGTTTTTATCTTGCCCATCAATTGAAGGACCTCTCTGTTATCTTCCTCCTTGGGGCTCCGGGGATGCTAGCTACGACGCTTCTTCAACAGGGAATTTGTGAACTCAGGAGGACCCATTCGGATTGGGTCAGGAAGGGAGACGTCCTCTATATAAAACCACTCGGAAGGCCAATCTTCGGATGTCTTCTTCGGAGTGCCAAACAGGTATCCGGTCCCGGTGATGCGCCATATCTCGGCTCCACCCACTTGGAATATTGATCCCCCTTGATTGCGAGGGACTAGGCAGAACAGCCTCTTCATAGCTCAAAATGAGCTTCACAACTCAGAAATAACTCGCAAAGGGCGACGTAACCTGCGATGTGCAGGATGGAGCCAGGGGTGAAATTGTGCAGCTGGAGGCCATAGTACTCCAAGAGCCCGTGGAGGAACGGATGGATTGGGAATCCGATGCCCCTCGGCAAATAAGGGACAAAGTACACTCGCTCCCCCTGGATGGGTTGGGAAAACTCTCCGCTTGCTCCCCGCTGTCAAAAGTAGCTAAGCCGGCTCGAACGGGGACAAGATATGCAAGTGGAAGAAACCACTGGGTCTGCAACTTCACCAATTGGCCGTGGGATACGGTACACTTCTTCCAATCACCCGGCTTGGCGCTATAGGGGCGAGAGGAAGAGCTGCGGTGGCCGGCCATGATGGGATGGTTTTTTCGGGCGTGCTCTGATGATTCCTCGCTTGGGGAAGATGGTGTGATTAGGATCTGAAGATCCCCGTCTCTTTAATAGACGATTAATTTACATGGTCAGGGTGGCAAATGCCCTGGCTTCTCGCATTCGCTCGACACGTGGAGGCTAGCACTATTAAGGTACAGAAGCTGATGAGTGTAACATTAAATGGGAAGCCGGACACTGCTCCTTAGAACAAGTACTTTGGAGAATCTGGAGAAGGAACCCACCTTGCAATGCCGAAGAAAATCTGCACGCCAGACTCATCGTCATTGAAACCTGGTTCGGGGGCTACTGAGGGAGTCCTGGATTAGGGGGTCCTCGGACAACCTGACTATATACGTTGGCCGGACTGTTGGACTATGAAGATACAAGATAGAAGACTTCGTCCCATGTCCGGGTGGGACTCTCCTCTGCGTGGAAGGAAAGCTTGGCGATTCGGATATGTAGATTCCCTTTTATGTAACCGACATGATGTAACCCTAGCCCCTCCGGTGTCTATATAAACCGGAGGGTTTAGTCCGTAGGACAACAACAATCATAATCATAGGCTAGCTTCTAGGGTTTAGCCTCTACGATCTCGTGGTAGATCAACTCTTGTAATACTCATATCATCAAGATCAATAGAGAGGGCCCGAACCTGGGTAAATATCGTGTCCCCCGCCTCCTATTACCATTAGCCTTAGACACATAGTTCAAGACCCCCTACCCGATATCCGCCGGTTTTGACACCGACATTGGTGCTTTCATTGAGAGTTCCACTGTGACGTCGAAAAAAGGTTTGTTAGCTCTCCTTGTTATTAAGGGCAACATCGCCTTCGGGGGAGCCCTGGGCTCAGTACAAACCCTCCGACTAGGCGGCTTCGTCATGACCGCCCGTTCGGCCGCAGGGCCGACGATGACTTCTCGGGTCATCGAAAATCGCCTCCACGTCAGCTTGGATTACACTGAGCGGATGGATCCGATGGAGCTATCGTCCTTGAACGAGCTCCTGGATCACATCAGATAGCGGTGGTGGAGGAGTAATGCAGCAACTCTTCCTCTATATTGAGGACGAACCATGTCCGGATTCTCGAGCTTGCTAAGCCGAATACCCGCTCGCGGGAGGACATGCCCCAAACTCTGAATTTAGAATCGGACAGCGGGCCAGAAAATTTGGGTAACATCCCGGTACCCGAACTACTAAGTTCGGAAGCTCCTCAGCCTCTGGGTCCTGAATCGTGTCAGGGTTCGGACTTAAATCCACCCAGCCTCCTAGATACAAGCGATCTTTCCCACATCAGACAACAATCCCAAGAGATAGTATATCACTTTTGGGCCAGATTCCTCCTTGTAATGAATAAGGTTAAGGACTGTTGCAATGAAGACGCAATCTCATTATTTTGCAAAAATTGCACAGACAAGGGAATCCTTAACGCCATAAGTCACCGTGATATATCACACTTTGCTGACTTGACGGCCATAGTACAGAAGTACTGTGCGATGGAAAGCGCCTGGAAAACTCAGGCAACATTCTGGGATCCTCTGGCTCTCACTAAACCCCTCGTCCGAATGAAAAGGGTGCACTCTTGCAAGTCATCCTATCGCTCATTTCGGTTGGACCGAAATGTTACAAAGGAAATAGAGAGTTTGCAATCCCATCTAGGTGAGACCGAGATCCCTATCGATGAGACCAAAAAGACTAGGGTTTCTGGCAGTGGCTATGTCAAATGAACTCGGTGGCGCCGGATGGATCAAATCATTAGGGCCGAGTTTGACTTTTGGTTTTGGACATATGTGGATATGAGCAAGTGGTTGAGGGCTTTTGGAGTATATCACTAAGCATTGTGAGCAAGCCAGCCATTAAACAACACCTCATCCCCCTTTAATAGTATTAGCTTTCATAGACTCAATGTGATCTTGGATCACTAAAATGGAAAATGTAGAGTCTTGGACTTTCGAGCTTGAGCCAATCTTTTATTCTTAGCATTTTGAGGGGTCCACAATCCTTATCCGTGCCATGCTAATCATTGAACTTTCCTGAAATATTTATCTTGAAATGGCATTAGTTCAATGAGCTATATGTTGTAAATCATTACCAAAACCACCAAGGGATAGTTGCACTTTCACGTAGGATAACCTAGTCTGTCATCTAAGATCTTTTTCGCGACGATAATCCGTCATTCGCGATCTTCCCGCGGGTTTGACTGGTCAAAGATTCTGACAGGTGGAGCCACAGTTGTTGATGTGGCTTCTTCCATGTGTGTCCATTGTGGGTTTTATCGCCGAAGGTCCCGTTAGTAATAATGCGGCGTTAGTTTTGACCGGTCAACTTGCTGACGTATGGACCCAGAAGATGTTGACGCGGGTACTTACAAGTGGGACCAGACATCATTTTTCGGTGAGATGTGTCGTCTGACCGGTCAACAGTTCTGACATGTCGACCCATTGTTGTGCTAATGTGGATGCCGGAAGGCAGGTCAATACGTGGGTGATGTGGACTCTTACATGTGGGACCGTACGCCGGTGACTGATAACCCACAAGTATAGGGGATCACAACGTTTTTCGAGGGTAGAGTATTCAACACAAATTTGTTGATTCGACACAAGGGGAGCCAAAGAATATTCTCAAGTATTAGCAGTTGAGTTGTCAATTCAACCACACCTGGAAAACTTAACATCTGCAGCAGAGTATTTAGTAGCAAAGTAATATGGAAGTAACGATAACAGTGGCAAAAGTATCAGTAGCAGTTTTGTAGTAATTGTAACAGTGGCAACGGTAAAGTAACTAAGCAAAGATCAATATGTGAAAAGCTCGTAGGCATTGGATCAGTGATGGATAATTATGTCGGATGCGATTCCTCATGTAATAGATATAACATAGGGTGACACAGAACTAGGTCTAGTTCATCAATGTAATGTAGGCATGTATCCGAATATAGTCATACGTGCTTATGGAAAAAGAACTTCCATGACATCTTTTGTCCTATCCTCCCGTGGCAGCAGGTGTCAGTGTCAAAACCGATGGATCTCGGGTAGGGGGTCCCGAACTGTGCGTATAAGGCTACTGGTAACAGGAGGCTGGGGACAAGGTGTTTACCCAGGTTTGGGCCCTCTCAATGGAGGTAATACCCTACTTCCTGCTTGATTGATCTTGATGATATGAGTATTACAAGAGTTGATCTACCACGAGATCAGAGAGGCTAAACCCTAAAAGCTATCCTATGGTATGATTGTTGTTGTCCCACGAAAGAATAAGATGGGCCTTGCGATGATTTAGATGGAGCTTCGCGATGATATAACCGAGAGAACTTGGAACTCCGGAAAGAAAAGATGAACACTAGAACCAAGAATTACTTCATCATGAACAATCTCCGGAAGAAAAGAATTGAATCACCTCGAGGAAATAAGAATAAGATTTATTGTATGCTTATCCTTCATCAAATTAAATTGATGACAAACAATGGATTTTGCATACTACTTATTGTTCTTGAAAAGGATTAAGGGGAAATATGGCGCAAAACTTGAGAAAGTCTTCATGAACCACCGGTAGGATTCGAAAGAACGGATGGATTAATATGATAACAAAGGAAAAGGAGTCTGAAAGAACCACCGTAAGAATTCGAAAATGACTGATGAAAGAGAATGAATCACCGGGAAGAATTCGAGAAGCACGAAGATACTTGAGGGAATTAAAATGCAAGAGAACAAAGAGATCATGAGCTGATTAAAGAACACTTGAACGAAGCACCGGGATAAATACAGAACGATAACTGGAATGATGGCCTCCGATGAAAAGAAATGGAAAAAACAACTCCTGACATACTCCGGATGGTTGAAAAGAATATCTAACAAATGGAATAATTTGAGACTAATAACATGAAGCTAGAACCATGAATCTTCGGGAGAACGGGCAATATTTAGAGGAAAACTCTTCTTCGGTCTTCAAAAGACGACGAGGAACACCAGCAAAAATTATTGAGATACTCCGGGAGAATGAAAACCGAAAAGGTTGAGCCAACAATGAAAAAGATTTGAAATGGATCTTGGAAAGGCATCTAACTGATGAAATCCATTCTTACGTCACACTTGAAAAGAATTGAGAATAACTCCGGGGGAATCAGAAGAGTCAGGTAAGATCCCGGGGAAAGACCTATGGGTTAGGGCCCACTAAAGAGAAAGCACCGTGGGAAAGGATTGTTGAAAAGATAGATGATGCACCGGAACGATTGAAATATTTGAATGAGGTGATAACCTCGAATTAATTGGAACACAGAAAAATCTCTCGAGATGTCTTGAGCACTCCGGAAGGATAAACTGGCGAGAGGTAAACGAGCAAGGAGAACACTTGATCCAGGAAAAGAATGTGATCAACCGGAAAAACTTGAATTGAGTGCACCGGAAAAAGAAAGGGATGAAGCATGACGAACGAGACGAGAATTCACCAGTTGGAATAATTTATGAAATATTGAAGAGGTTCCGCACGAATGAGATAGATTGTCGAGAGAGAGTCAGACTCCGGGAAGAAAATGGTGGGAGGGCGGGAAAACAAAGGCAATTTGGAAGGGCAAATCGACGAATATCTTGAAGAGAAAAACACCGGTTGAAATCATTGAGGAGAGAGAGCAAAACTTCGCACGAGTAGGATGGATACTCGATTACGGACTCCGGCTTCAAGAAGAAAAGGGAGGGTGGTTGGGAAAGAAAACAACTGAGGATTGAACTCAAATATGAAGAGGGTCGAGTCAACTTGACGAGAAATGCACCGGATGAAAAGAGCTGAGAACCAACGATCGGGAAACCAACTGCGTGATCCTAAAGAAAAAAATTTGAAGGGGAAGAGGAGTAATTCAAAACACCTACGTCAAGATTCCTTACCAGAGCGACGAAGGGGCTGAGGAGTAAAAAGAATTCCTACTCTCCGATATAACTAGACTCCAAAAACAGTTTTCTTCTAGACTCAACAACGGCCAAACTACACGATCAATCAAGGGGGATCCTACGGTCGGTCGAGGCTTTGATACCAACTTATCACGCCCAATATGCGACCCTATCCAAAAGGAACTCGAAGGTCCCACCAAGGATAGACCCGCATATTGAAATGCTTTTGCAAGGTGGATATCATTACATCAACATTACATAATAGATGGGGATACATACAAGAGGCATACAATGCCACACGAATACAACAATACATCATACATAAGAGCAACATCCGACTACGGATGAAACACAAACATAAGCTCAAACGACATCCACCTTGCTAGCCCAGGCTGCCGACCTGGAACCTATCCCCCGATCGAAGAAGAAGCAGAAGAAGAACTCCAAAACAAGTAACATCGCTCTCGCGTCATGATCATCGCAAAACATGTACCTGCAACTGTTGTTGTAGTAATCTGTGAGCCACGAGGACTCAGCAATCCCATTACCATGGGTATGAAGACTAGCAAAGCTTAAAGGGAAAGGAAGGGGAAAAGTGGTGAGGTTGCAGCAGCGACTAAGCATATATGGTGGCTAACATACGCAAATAAGAGCGAGAAGAGAGCAAAGGAACGGTCGTCAACTAGTAATGATCAAGAAGTGATCCTGAACTCCTACTTACGTCAAACATAACCCAGAAACCGTGTTCACTTCCCGGACTCCGCCAAAAAGAGACCATCACGGCTACACACACAGTTGATGCATTTTAATTCAGATCTGGTGTCCAGTTATCTACAACTGGACATTAACAAATTCCCATCTACCTATAACCGCAGGCACGGCTTTCAAAAGTTTATACCCTGCAGGGGTGTCCCAACTTAGCCCATGATAAGCTCTCGCGATCAACGAAGGATATACCTTCTCCCAGGAAGACCCGATCAGACTCGGAATCCCGGTTTACAAGACATTTCGACAATGGTAAAACAAGACCAGCAAGACCGCCCGCTGTGCCGACAAATCCCGATAGGAGCTGCACACATCTCGTTCTCAGGGCACACCGGATGAGCAAGATGATGGGTTGGCATAGACCCTGGTTGCCCATGGGGCGCCGGACATCGCTCGGTTTGGACCAACACTTAGACAAGCATTGGCCCGGGGGGGGCTAAAATAAAGATGACCCTCGGGTTAATTACTCCCAAGGGAAATGTAGGTGGTGGTGATGCAAATGGTAAAACCAATGTTGGGCCTTGCTGGAGGAGTTTTATTCAAAGCGAACTATCAAGGGGGTCCCATAAATCACCCAACCGCGTAAGGAATGCAAAATCCGGGAACATAACACTGGTATGACGGAAACTAGGGCGGCAAGAGTGGAACAAAACACCAGGCATAAGGCCAAGCCTTCCACCCTTTACCAAGTATATAGATGCATTAATAATATAAGGGGTATTGTGATATCCCAACATAATCATGTCCGTCATGGAGCAATCTTCAACTTCACCTGCAACTAGCAACGCTATAAGAGGGTTGAGCTACGCGGTAACATAGCCAAACAATGGTTTGCTAGGAAGGGTGTCAACGGTTAGAGGTTCATGGCAATTTGGGAGGCTTGATGAGCAAAAGATAGGTAATGCAGCATAGCGATAGAACGAAGCAACTAGCATAGCAATGATAGTAGTGAGATCCAGGGTAGCGGTCATCTTGCCTGAAATCCCACTAGGAAGAAGAACGAGTCCATGAAGAAGATCAAGCCACGAAGACGAACCAAGCATAGACGAACGAATCCTCACGATCGCAACGAAACGGGAACTATCGAGAAGCACATAACATGGTAAACACACCACTCATAGACAAGACATGATGCACAACAAGCATGATGCATGACAAGGCTACATGAAGCTACTCATGGCAAGAGATGATGCAAACAAGAGCAACACATCAAGGCAAGTTTAAATGAGGCCGGAAACAACATATAACAATTCTGGTAAGTCCTCATACGCATATTTCGAAATTGGTCCAGATCTGAATAAACCTTATGTTCAAGTTGTTAAACAGCAAGTTAAGATGAAACAAGATGATCTACACGAAATCCTAGTCAAGTTACATATAAAGTTCATTTAGTTCGGAGCTACGGCCTAGAAGATATGAGCAACACAAGTTAAACATGGCATTGATGCAAAATGCACCCAAACATCAAGAAAACACCTCAAAAAATGTATGCAACATGATAATATTAAGCTACATGCAATTCTAAGCAAGTTTCATGTAGAGCACACTCAAAACGGAGCAACGGTTCAACACACACACACTATACAAGTTATAGCAACAATCTGTCCAAAACAGCAACTAGGCATATTGCAAGCATCAAAACAATATGCTACAGCATCTCAACATGAAAACAAAGGGCATGGGCATGATGTACAGGTAAAGCATAACAAAACATGAACACTGAGCTATCTCCAGAAATCACTAGAACATGCCCAAACACACATGGCAAGATTGCAAAGAATAACAGTTCAGACTTTGCAGAAAATAACATCAGGTTGCAATGTTTAGAGCTATCAAACAACATGTTACAGGAACTTATCATGGCAAACAAGGGCACGGAATGAATCTACTAATTTCATAGAACAAAAGGCCCTTACTGACCATGAGCCAAAAAGGATCAGAAAATATGATGGCACCCATGTAAACATGGCAAGTTATATTACAGATTCAAACATGGCAAGAACAACAATAAGAAGGCATGTTTGTGATCTTGAACCACTCACCACAGAGCATTACATGGCATGACAAGGCAACCAACAGTAAGAAGACATGTTTGTGAAGCTAAGCATGGCAATATCAAGTTCATAGGGTGCATGGATCACTAACAACAATCATGGCAACAACCGAACTTAATGTTAACAGGCTGACAGTAACATTATTTAGCAAATTTGGAGCAAGATTACAACAAGTTACAGCAAGCTATAAATTCTACCAGGGGCATGTATGGATAGAGCATGACATGTAGAACAAAACACCCTTAGTGAACATCTCCAGATTATGCATAGAATGACTAGTAGCAGCAGGTTTACATAGCATCACGAAATAACAGATTCAGCCTAGCAAAACAGCAACAGCAAGTACACTACTTAACAAGCTTGATTCACACACCACAAGTCATTGCATGACAAGATAAGCATAGCATCAGCAAGAAGGCATGTTTGTGAAGCTAACCAAGGCAAGAACAAGTTCATAGCATGCAAGGATCAACTACAACAACCTTGGCAAAATTGAATAACATGTAAACAATCTGCCAGGAAACATTTTGTAGCAAAAGTAGAGCACGAAAATGACATGCTAGACTACTCCATAATTGCAACCAGGGGCATTAATGGATAGAGAACAACCATATGTTCAAAACACCCTTACTGAAGTATCTCAAAATATGCATGGATCTCTCTGTAGCATCAAGTTTACATGGCATCAAAATAACAGCAGAACAGGGACTAAAATCAGCAACATTACGAAGCCTAGTTTGCATGCTTGTGCTAGTCACCACATTGATCACAAAAATACATGGTAAGCACCTCTACAAAGAAGACATGTCATAGATCAAAACACATGTAGACATCAACCTCATAGGATGCACACATCAATCATGGCAAAAACGACAAATGAGCATGTTCTGTTAACAGACAGCAGACAACATTATGAAGCACTCTTGCAACGATGATTCAGGCATCAAGATGAACTCAAATGAACATGGTGAAATGGAATGAAATGAAGAGCATCTGATGACGAACAATATGACATATTACACGCAAAAACGGAGCAGTATGAATGGAGATATGATGCGATGAACATGTCATGATAATGTCAAAATATTTCAGGACTTAGTCTTTTTTCTGAAAAAAATAGATGGGCGTTGGTTAACTAAAGTGCGACCGGGGCGGGTTTTAGAGGGTGGCTGACCATGGGCTTAGCCCAGGTCGGGGAGGAGGTTGGACAGGGCGCTGGGCTGGGCCGGGGCGAGGCTGGCCCACTCGGTGCGGTGCACGCGGGACGAGCAGCTCCTCTGCTCGTCCCGAGTAGGAACATGGCGGCAGCGGAGGAGTGCCACTCCGGCGATGGCAAGGCCCGAAGGCGGCGGGGAGGCTGGGGAACGGGCGGATCGAGGGCCGGGCTCCTCAGATCGGTCGAGGGCGCGACAAACGGAGGACGGAACCGACGGCGTCCATGACTCCGGCGAGCTCCGGCAGTGGCGACGGTGGCGGTACCCTGCGGGGCAGAGACAGTGAGGAAGAGAGCCGGACAAGGTGAAGGGAAAAGGGGGGCGACGGTGACACTCATCCGGGGCGACGAGGAACCTCAACGGCGGCGTGCCGGTGCAGATCGGGCGGCAGCGTGGGTGTCTTCCCGATCCAGATGGGATCGAGCGGGAGGTGGAGGAGACGAGCGGGGGGGCGCGTGGTTCGTGGTAGTGCTCGGGTGGGCTTCCCAGGGCCCGATCTGGGTCCTGGCAGGCCTGCGGGCTTTGCGGCAGCGTAGGGAGCAGGGCGCGGGGACGTGGCGCCCGGTGGTTGGCTGGGGCGGCGCTGTAGGTGAGGTGGCGGGCTCCGATTGGTGGAGGACGGCGGCGCGAGTGGCGGCTGGCCGTTGGGCCAGCGCCAAGTGGTGGCGGGAGAGAGAGGCTGCACGGAAATTTAGGTGGGAGGAAGGAGAAGGCCAAAAATGGCAGGGGGAGGTGTTTAAATAGGGTAGGGGTCTAGGTTTAGGGGTTTTGGGGTGGTTCGGAGACCTCCGATGGCGATCCGACAGATCCGGTCGGAGGGGGGTTCTAGGTGGGCTGCAGGAGGGTTTAGTGGGTTGTGTAGAGGGGTTGGGCTGAGAAGAGAGAGAAGAGGTGCGGCTCGGTGGCAGTTTCGGAGACCGAAACGTCTGACGATTAAACCGGCAACGGTGCCGCTACGCATGACGGTTGGGCTAACAAACGACCTCCGAATGCAATGAAACTTGACAGGCGCTCTGTCTACACTATAATAAGACCGCAAGCCAAGTTACATCCCAATCTGAGAACATTTAACACCCGCACACGAAACAAGGTCTGAGAGGGGCGACGGGGCACGCGCGAGAGGTCTAGACTCTGAACGGACAACGAAGATAACTGAGAGAACCCGAACGGATGCAAGTTTTGAAAAGCATGCAGATGAAATGCAGATGATGACATGGCAAAATGCAACACACAAGCAAATGACATGGCAACGACGACGAATAACTGAAGGACACCTGGCGCATTAGACCCGGGGCGTTACACAAGCCGTATATTTGAAGAGGTGGGGATCCTGAGATCCAAATGACACCACCTTCTCTCGAGCAAGCATTCCATAGAGCGCGTACAAAAGAGGCAATCCCATCATGACTGGTCGCCGCAGCCCTGCCCGTCGCTCTCCTAGCTCGAAGCCAGGGAATTGGGAAAAGTGTTCCGTCCCTCACATCCGCCTAATAGAGCTGCAGACCCAAGGGTTCCTTCTGCCCGCATACATGGTCCCCGTCCGATCCGGACTAGCCACCTATAATGGCGGGGAGCAAGCGGAGAGATTCCCTAACCCATCTCGGGGGAGCGGGTATGCCTTGTCCCATATCTGCTAAGAGGCGTCGGGTTTCCAATCCACCCATTCCTCCGCGGGCTCCTGGAGTTCTATGGTCTCCAGTTGCATAATCTTACCCCTGCCTCCATACTGCACATCGTGGGTTATGTTGCCCTCTGCGATCTGTTCCTGCGCTGTGAAGCTCATTTCTAGTTATGGAAGAGGTTGTTTTGCCTCGTCCCCCGCAACCAGGAGGGATCTATATATCAAGTGGGCGGGGCCGAAGTATGGCGCGTCGCCCAGACCGGATACCTATCCGGTACTCCAAAGAAGGCGCCCAAAGACTGGCCCTCGGAGTGGTTTTATGTTGATGACGTTCCCCTTCCGGACCCAGTCCGGACTGGCCTCCCTGAGTTTACCAATAAAATGCCAAAGCTGGCGCCCTCGGATCCCCTGGGAGGAAGACAACACATAAGTCCTTTATCTGATGAGCGGGATAAAAACTCTGGCCAAATCGGGACTGACTATAATAGAAGTTATGTCAATATGCATAATACGGGGAGTTTAGCCACTTCAATATCGGGGGAAACCCATGTGGCACTTCAATGGAGAAGACGATGCCTCCCGCTACGGTCGCAAAGGTCCGGACTCCGCCACGTCTTTGGCGAGGATGCTGTCCAATTCGTACAAAGGAGAAGAAGAGGAGTTCCTCCGCATTAAACCGTGGGACGGATTTCCATGTACAACCCTCAGAGCTGGGTAGGCTGTCATCCTTTACTCGACTCTGTCCATTCTTACCTCCTTTGGCATAATTATTTACCTCGCTATTTTTAAGCAGGAACTAAGGAAGGACGTGAAAGAGTTCAACAGCCCCTCTCCGTAGCTAGAGGATCCCGGCCGGGCTCTTGACCCTAGACTTGAAGAAGATCCAGACATATCCATGGAATTTGTCAATGGGACATTCTATCAGGCAAGCAGTGGCGGCTCTTTAGTGGCCATCATCGCGGATTATCCCGGACTGCTTCCTATGTCGTATGTAAGTGATGTCGGCGTCCCAACCTTCCGAAAGGATTCCTTCGTTATGTCGTACCTTATGCTCACATGCCATATTTTTATAGAAATGGCAGTAAGGACGCCGCACGGAACTCGTGGGGTCCTCTCAGCAAGAGGCGCCTAGACAAGGTAGGCTTAAAAGGAAGGCGGTTATGTCACGCCCAAGATGCGACCCTATCCTAAAGGAACTCGAAGGTCCCACCAAGGATAGAAGTGCATCTTGAAGACGCTTTTGCAAGGTGGATATCATTACATCAACATTACATAATAGATAGGGATACATACATAAGGCATACAATGCCACACGAATACAACATCACAATACATAATAGCATCATCCGACTACGGATGAAACACAAACAGAAACTCAAATGACATCCACCCTGCTAGCCTAGGCTGCCGACCTAGAACCTATCCCCTGATCGAAGAAGAAGCAGAAGAAGAACTCCAAGACAAGGAAACATCGCTCTCGCGTCATGATCATCGCATAACCTGTACCTGCAACTGGTGTTGTAGTAATCTGTGAGCCACGAGGACTCAGCAATCCCATTACCATGGGTATCAAGACTAGCAAATCTTAATGGGAAAGGAAGGGGTAAAGTGGTGAGGTTGCAGCAGCGACTAAGCATATATGGTGGCTAACATATGCAAAAAAGAGCAAGAAGAGAAACAAAGGAGCGGCCGTGAAGCTAGCAATGATCAAGAGGTGATCCTGAACTCCTACTTACGTTAAACATAACCCAAAACCGTGTTCACTTCCCGGACTCCGCCGAAAAGAGACCATCACGGCTACACATGCGGTTGATGCGTTTTAATCGGATCTGGTGTCAAGTTATCTACAACCGGACATTAACAAATTCCCATCTGCCCATAACCATGGGCACGATTTTCGAAAGTTTAAACCCTACAGGGGTGTCCCAACTTAGCCCATGATAAGCTTTTGCGATCAACAAAGGATATACCTTCTCCCAGGAAGACCCGGTCAGACTCGGAATCCCGGTTTAGAAGACATTTCGACAATGGTAAAACAAGACCAGCAAAGCCGCCCGGATGTGCCAACAAATCCCGATAGGAGCTGCACATATCTCGTTCTCAGGGCACACCGGATAAGCGAAGCATACAGGAACCGACGTAACCCAAGTTGCCAAGGAATGGTCCCGCACGGTGCTCTAGTTTGGACCTACACTCGGAGGAGCACTGGCCGGGGGGGAGGGTAAATAAAGATGACCCTCGGGCTCCGGAAACCTAAGGGAAAAAGGGCTAGGTGAGGCAAATGGTAAAACCAAGGTTGGGCCTTGCTAAAGGAGTTTTATTCAAAGCGAACTGTCAATGGGGTCCCATAAATCACCCAACCGCGTAAGGAACGCAAAATCTGGGAACATAACACCGGTATGACGGAAACTAGGGCTGCAAGAGTGGAACAAAACACCAGGCATAAGGCCGAGTCTTCCACCCTTTACCAAGTATATAGATGCATTAATTAAATAAGAGATATTGTGATATCCCAACATAATCCTATCCATCATGGAGAAATCTTCAACTTCACCTGCAACTAACAACGCTATAAGAGGGGCTGAGCAAAAGCGGTAACATAGCCAAGCAATGGTTTGCTAGGAAGGTTGAAAAGGTTAGAGGCTGACATGGCAATTTGGGAGGCTTGAAGAGCAAATGATAGGTAGCGCAGCATAGCGATAGAACGAAGCAACTAGCATAGCAATGATAGTAGTGAGATCCAGGGTAGCGGTCATCTTGCCAGAAATCCCGCTAGGAAGAAGAACGAGTCCATGAAGAAGACGAACTGATGAAGCCGAACCAAGCGTAGACGAACGAATCCTCATGATCGCAACGAAACGTGAAACTATTGAGAAGAAGCACACAACATAGTAAACACACCACACATAGACAAGACATGATGCACAACAAGCATGAGGCATGACAAATCTACATGGAGCTACTCATGGCAAGAGATGATGCAAACAAGAACAACACATAAGGCAAGTTTAAATGAGGTCGGAAACAACATATAATAAATCCGGTAAGTCCTCATATGCAAGTTTTGAAATTGGTCTATATCTGAATAAACCTTATGTTCAAGTTGTTAAACAGCAAGTTACGATGCACAAAGAGGATCTACATGAAATTCTAGTTCAAGCTACATATAAAATTCATTTAATTCGGAGCTACGGCCTAGAAGATATGAGCAAAACAAGTTAAACATGGCATTGATGCAAAATGCATACAAACATCAAGCAAACATAGTCAAAACAAGGATGCACCATGATAATATGAAACTACATGCAAAATCAAGCAAGTTTCATATAGAGCACACTCAAAACGGAGCAACGGTTCAACACATACACTCTATACAACTTTAAAGGACAAGCTGTCCAAAACAGCAACTAAGCATCTTGCAAGCATCAAAACAACATGCTACAGCACCCCAACATGAGAACAAAAGGCATGGGCATGATATACAGGTAAAGCATGACAAAACATGAACACTGAGCTATCTCCAGAAATCACTAGAACATGCTCAAAAACACATGGCAAGATTGCAAATAATAACAGTTTCGCGCTTAGCAGAAATAACATCAGGTTGCAATGTTTAGAGCTATCAAACGACATGTTACAAGAACATAACATGGCAAAAAAGGGATGGAAAGAACCTACTTATTGCATGGAACAAAAGTCCTTTACTGACCATGATCCAGAAAGGATCAGAAGATATGATGGCACCCATGTAAACATGGCAAATGATATGACAGATTCAAACATGGCAGGAACAGCGATATGTAGGCATGTTGGTGAGCTTGTACCACTCACCACAGAGCAATACATGGCAGGGCAAGGCAACCAACAGCAAGAAGACATGTTTATGAAGCTAAGCATGGCAAGAGCAAGTTCATAGGGTGCATGCATCACTAGCAAAGCTCATGGCAAAACTGAACTTAATGTTAACAGGCTGACAGCAACATTATTTAGCCACTTGAGAGCGAGATTACAAAAAGCTATAACAGGCTATAAATGCAACCAGGGACATGGACGGATATAGCATGACATGTAGAACAAACTATCCTTAGTGAACATCTCCAGATTATGCATAGAATGACTTGTAGCAGCAGGTTTACCTAGCATCATAATATAGCAGATTCAGCCTAGCAAAACAACAACAACAAGTACCCTACTTAACAAGCTTGATGCACTCACTACACAACTCACAAAAATACATGGATGGCATCCCTGTAAAGATGGCATGTCATAGTTCAAAACACATGTAGAGCTCATGCTCATAGGATGCACACACAAAATGCAACAAAAATGACAAATCATCAAGTTATAACAGTTTCAGCAAATTAACATCATATAGCACTCTTGCAACAATGATTCGGGCATAACGATGAACTCAAACAAGCATGGCACAATGGAACTAAATGTAGAGCATCTCATGACAAACATTTTGATATATTACACACACAAAACGGAGCAGTATGCATGGAGTTATGACATGTCAAAGTATGCAATATGTTGTAGATTTTTAGGGACTAGGCCGATTTAAAAAAAAACAAGTGAGCGTCGATTAGCTAAGCGGCGCACAGGGCGGGGAATAGAGGGCATCTCACCCATTGGGCTCGGCCCAGAAGGAAGGAGAGGCCGGCTAGGCGGCAGAGAGGTCGGTCTGGGCCGGCGCGCTGGGCGCTGCTGGGCCGGGCCCATCCAGACACGGCTCCTAGCGGCGATCTGCGATGGCAGGCGGTGACAGCGGGGCGGGACCACGACGAGGGAGGAACAAGGGGAAACGGGTAGATCGAGGGCCGGGCTCCTCAGATTCGTCGGCGGCGCGGTAAACGGAGGATGGATCCACCGGCGTCCACGTCTCCGACGAGCTCCGGCAGTAACGACGATGGCGGTTGCCTACGCGGCAGAGAGGGTGAGGAAGAGAGCCGGAAGAGGAGAAGGGAGAAGGGGGGCAGCGGTGAGACTCATCTGGGGCGACGGGGAACCTCGACGGCGGTGTACCGGTGCAGAGCGGGCGGCGGCGCGGGTGTCCTCCCGATCCAGATGGGATCGAGCGGGTGGCGTTGCGGGAGACGAGCGAGGGGCGTGCGGTCGACGGTCGGGCTCGGGTGGGCTTCCCAGGGCCCGATCTGGGTCCTGGCAGGCCCGCGGGCTTCGCGGCGGCGTGGGGAGGCCAGGGGGCGACGTGGCGACGCGGGAGTGGAGGGGAGCAGTGGTGTTGGGTGATGTGGCGTGCCCGGATTGGTACGGGGAGCGGCAGCGGCGGTGCCAAGTGGCGGGTTGCGGATGGCGGCGGTGGCTCCGAGGTGGGAGGAGGCTAGGGGTAGGGGAAGGCTAGGGTAGACCAAATTTGGAAGGAGGGGGTCTATATATGGCAAAAAGAGGCTTGGGTTGGGGGGTTTGTGGATGATTTTGGGCATCGGATCGTGATCCTACGGTCTGGAATGGAGGGTTGTATAGGTGGGCTAGTGGGCTGTGTAGAGGGCCTCGGGCTGAGAACAGAGGGGAAGAAGTGCGGCCTGCACGGTTTTTAGAGATCGAAAACATCCGACGAATGTACCGGCAATGGTACCGCTACATGCTTAACGGTTGGGCTATCAAACGACCTCTGTATGCGACGAAACTTGACAGGCGCTCTGTCTACACTATAATAAGACCGCACGCCAAGTTCCAACCCATTCTGAGAACATTTTAAACCCGCTCACGAAAACAAGGTCTGAGAGGGGCGACGGGCGCGCGCGAGAGGTCTGGACTCCGAACTGACAACAGAGAGGACTGGGGGAACCCGAACGGATGCAAGTTTTGAAAAACATGCCCATGAAATGAAGATGATGACATGGAAAAATGCAACACGCAAGCACATGACATGGCAACGACGGCGAATAACTAGTAGGCACCTGGCGCATCGGATCCGGGGCGTTACAGGTTAGGACCGAGACACAGGCGCAGAGGTATTTATTAAACTTGCCCCATGGTTATTTGGTCTTTTGGCGAGACGTGACGGCTTTAATTATGTCCTGGCAGAAAACGCCGGGCTATATCCGGGGAACTAACCGGCCACGCCTCGAGCAGCCGGATTCCTGAACCGGATTCACGGGCGGAGGTTGATGTCGGGACAACGCCGAACTGCCCTCCTGCGGAGGATATGGACAGGGTTTCCGCCACAAATTCTGAAGTGGAGAGTGCGATGAATCACCGGCGCCGGCGGGCCACACTTCATGGTGGTGTTTTTTCCGAAGAGGCGTTTAATGCCTTCAATTCCGGACACACATATATTCGCGCTGCTCAAGATGGACTTGCCAGAGCAACAGACCAGTATGTGAAGGATATACGAGTAAATTTTTTTAATAGGTATGTGTAGTAGTAGCCCCTGAGACTTGAAACAGTTGGCACAACTGATTTAAGGATCATTAAATGCATAGGTTCTTGTAGAGAAGAATGCCGAGTTGTCCCAAGAGCTGGAGGAATGTAAGGCCCAAATGAAGGCCAATCTTGCCGAACAAGAGGAATCCAAAAAGGCATATTCTGGTAATAATTTCCCTCTACCAGCTTGTTTGTTCGGAATGTTTTATAAATCTAATGAAAGATTTGACAGACACTCCCGGAGGAAATACGAAGACTGCGGGAGATAATGAGCCGCACCTGCGAAGTTAGCTGAAAGCAGGCGAACGCGTGCTGACGTAGTCTATCCAGGAGAAAAATAAGTTCCAAAATGCTAATATCCGACTGAGCATCGAGTTGAAAGATGTTCAGGCTCAGCTCGCGGACTCCGTGAAGGAGAACAGGAGGCTTCGACGCGGCATTTATAGTAAGTGCTTGAAACAAGCTGCAAAACAGTTCGGCGAGGAAGCGAATTAACAGAGTTGTGTCTGCAGGTATGTTGACGGGCCGTCCCGGAGAGGAGATGCCCGGATCCGCAGGTGACATGCTGCAGTGTCTTTCACAACTGCATGAACGAGCTCGACAGGTGATGCAGGTTATTGCCCAGGCCTTGTGCCCATCCGCTTCCCTGCCAGGAGGCATGAGCGAACTTGTAGAGATGCTCAAAGGAGAATGGCGGCGCTTCCGATATGGAAGATATCAGCTTGCCGGGAAGGTGCGAGAGAAGCTTGGGCCATGGTGAAGACGTGATACGCAAGGCTGACCTGAACCATATGGCCGAAGTCGGACCGGTGGGGTCAGATGGGCAAGAGATACCCGTTAGTCTGGTATATGACCAAGTAGCGTTAGCTGCAAAGTATTCCCAATAGGATTGTAAGTTAGACAGCCTGTTGGATAGTATAGAGGAAGAGTACAACCAGTCTAAATAACTATGTAATTTGAATGGACTTACGTACTCCCTAGCCGGATTGAAAATCATTTGTCATGGCGGATCTTTTCGCTTCAGCCCCCGGACCCGATAGTCCGGGGTGTATCCCAATACCCGCACAGTTATGAAAAACCGGGGTATGCCTGGAAACCAGGCATAGGGGTCATAAGTTCTTGAACAGACAAGTACCCAACTAGTTATGTTATATTACATGGAAATTAAGAAACATCTTCCAGAGAGAATAGTTCCGTTAGGGGTTCCTTTCTCTGGGTGCGCATGCATCGATGTGCATGTCTGAACTACGAACAGAAGTGCAGGAAACAAAACATCTGGGTAGTTACGTTGTAATAAACAAGAACATCTTTTGTTCATCGACCGAATATTCCCTTAAGAACGCTAGCTTTCAGCTTCACCCAGTCCGAGCTACACATCCGGCTCAACCGGCAGTAACAATCGTAGAAGTGCTCCCCTTATGCCCTAACCGAATTAACGGGAACGTAGGGCATAAACACAAGATCCAGGCAACCCAGCATGGCCAAAACTTAAGTCATATCAATGCATATAATGGTGAAGAAAAGGCACATATGGAAAGAAGAATGCATATGTGGCTGGCAAGCAGCCATTAAAGTAGTTATATTTAGCTTCCGAATAGGAAGCCCCCAGGTATAGTGTGCACGCATAGTGCGGCCAGAGCGATCAGGGCATCCATACAGTTTTAAGGCTGGATGTTAAAAACGAAAAAAAGGGCGAGAAAGGAAGAAAGAGAACATAATTGAAGAAGCGGAGTTAAGGAGACGAACACTGAATTCGGCTCTAGGCGTAGAATCTTTGGAGTCTGGCCGCGTTACATGGGTTCGGCTCGAGTCTGTTATCAGATGCACTATGCAGACGGTACGCTCCTCTGGTGAGAACTTTATCAATGATGAAGGGACCCTCCTACTTGGGTTTGATCTTGTCCTTCTTCTTCTCGGGGAGGCGTAGAACGAGTTCGCCAATGTTATAAGTTTTGACCCATACTTCTCTGCTTTGATACCTTTGAGCCTGTTGCTGATAGAATGCGGAACGGGCTTTAGCGACGTCACACTCCTCTTCCAAAGCATCTAAGTTGTCCTTCCGATCTAGCTTGGCTTCCTTCTCTTCATACATGCGCACGCGAGGTGATTCATGGATTATGTCGCAGGGCAGCACTGCTTCTGCGCTGTACACCATAAAAAATGGTGTGTATCCGGTGGTACGATTAGGCATGGTCCGCAGCCCCCAGAGTACGGAGTCTAGTTCCTCGACCCAATGTGTGTCAGATTCCTTCAAGTATCGCACTAGTCTGGGTTTAATGCTGCTCATGACCGTTAGTTTGGGGATGATAGACAGAGGCGTAGTCGAGCTTGATGCCCATTTTGCCGCACCAGGTTTTCACCTCGTCGGCTATAAAATTCGAGCCATTGTCAGTGATGATGTTGTGGGGGACACCGTAACGGTGTACAACCCCTTATATGAAGTATATCACTGGTTCGAATTCGGCCGTTTTAACTGGTTTGGCTTCTATCCATTTGGTGAACTTGTCCACCATGACCAATAAGTATTTTTTTCTTATGGCTTCCCCCTTTAAGGGGTCCCACCATATCCAGCCCCCAGACCGCGAAGGGCCAAGTTATGGGGATTGTTTGGAGAGAGGTAGGGGGCATATGGCTCTGATTGGCAAATACTTGACAACCATCGCAATGTTGGACAAGGTCATGTGCGTCTGCCCGGGCTGTCGGCCAGTAAAAACCTCTATGGAAGGCCTTGCTTACGAGCGCTTGGGTTGCCGTGTGGTGCCCGCCTAGTCTGGAATGGATTTCGGCTAAGAGCTGCCGCCCTTCCTCTTTGGAGATGCATCGTTGGAGCACTCCGGTGGTGCTCTTCTTGTAGAGCTCTCCTTCATGGACTTTGTAGGCCTTGGAGTGTCGCACAATACAACGTGCCTCATTTTGGTCCTCGGGGAGCTCTTGCCTATTTAGGTAGGCCAAGAAGGGCTCGGTCCACGGGGCGATGATAGCCATTATTTCGTGGGTCGACGTTGTTATTTTGGTGGCAGAGCCTCCGATTATGTCAGATGGTTCAGAATCTGGGGTTGTGTTCGGAGCCGGACTAACAGTGCCGGACTCCCCCTCCCATACCACGAATGGCTTGAACTGCCTTTCTATAAAGATATTAGGTGGGACGGGGTCGCGTTTAGCACCGATGCGTGTGAGGATATCGGCCGCTTGATTGTTTTCTCTAACCACATGGTGGAATTCGAGCCCCTCGAACCGTGCTGACATTTTGAGGACGGCGTTGCGATAGGCCGCCATTTTCAGGTCCTTGGCATCAAAGTCTCCATTTACCTGAGAAATTGCGAGTTTCGTGTCCCTACGCACTTCGAGGCGTTGTATGCCCATGGAGACTGCCATCCGAAGACCATGCAACAGAGCCTCGTATTCGGCTGCATTGTTGGAGTCTGTGTATAATATTTGGAGTACGTATTGAACCGTGTCTCCGGTGGGGGATGTCAGGACGACACCTGCTCCCAATTCGGCCAGCATTTTAGAGCCGTCGAAATGCATGATCCAATTTGAGTACGCGACGTACTCTTTAGGGAGTTCGGCTTCTGTCCATTCGGCGATGAAGTCAGCCAGTACTTGCGACTTAATGGCCCGCCGTGGTTTGTATGTTATGTCAAACGGAAGGAGCTCAATAGCCCATTTGGCAATTCGGCCTGTTGCGTCGCGGTTATTTATTATGTCATTGAGTGGTACTTCGGAGGCCACCGTGATCAAACACTCTTGAAAGTAGTGTCGTAGTTTCCGGGATTCCATGAAGACCGCGTACGCTATCTTATGATAGTGTGGGTACCGATATTTGCATGGAGTGAGGATAGTGGACACGTAATATACCGGCTTTTGGAGCGGGGACTTGTGTCCGTCTGCTTCTCGTTCGATGACGAGCACTGCGCTCACAACTTGGTTTGTTGCGGCTATGTATAATAGCATGGGTTCGCTAATGTTTGGCACGGTCAAGACTGGGTTTGTGGCCAAGAGTGCCTTTATTTCTTCTAGTCCGGCCATGGCCGCATCCGTCCACTCGAAGTGTTCGGTGCGTCGAAGAAGGCGATACAGAGGTAGTGCCTTTTATCCTAAGCGGGAGATAAAGCGGCTTAAGGCAGCCAGGCATCTAGTTAGCTTCTGGATCTGCTTGAAGTCTGTTGGGATAGCCAACTGTGATAGAGCTTGGATTTTTGCCGGATTTGGTTCAATTCCTCTATTGGAAATGATGAAGTCGAGCAATTTCCCGGAGGGAACCCCGAAGACACATTTCTCCGGGTTGAGCTTAATGTCGTATGTTCGGAGATTGTCGAACGTAAGCCTCAAGTCATCTATTAAAGTTTCAACGTGTCTCGTTTTGATGACCACGTCGTTTACGTAGTCCTGTACTGTCTTGCCGATTTGTTTTTCCAAGCATGTCTGAATCATGCGTGGATAGGTTGCACCGGCATTTTTGAGCCCGAAAGGCATGGTGTTGAAATAGAAGGGGCCGTATGGTGTAATGAAGGCCGTTGCGGCCTGGTCAGACTCCGCCATCTTGATCTGATGGTATCCGTAGTATGCATCGAGGAAGCACAATGAGTCGTGTCCTGCGGTGGTGTCGATGATTTGATCAATGCGGGGGAGAGGGAAGGGATCCTTAGGGCAAGCTTTATTGAGGTCCTTGAAATCGACACATAGGCGCGAGGATTTGTCCTTCTTTGGTACCATTACCAAGTTTGCTAGCCAATCTGGATGTTTGATGTCTCTGATGAATCCAGCCTCGAGTAACTTGGCTAGCTCCTCTCCCATGGCTTGCCACTTTGGCTCTGAGAAGCGCCTAAGACTTCTTGACTGGCTTGTATCCTTTCAGTATATTGAGGCTGTGTTCGGCCAGCCTGCGCAGGATGCCCGGCATGTCTGAAGGGTGCCAGGCGAAGATATCTCAATTCTCATGCAGGAAATCTCGGAGTGCAGCGTCTATTATGGGGTTCAATTGTGTCCCAATGGAAGCTGTCTTTGTAGGGTCCGTTGGGTGGACCTGGAATTTGACTATCTCGTCCACGGGTTTTAAGGAGGTGGATTTAGGTCGCTTGTCGAGTATCACGTCGTCTCTGTCCACTGTTGCTCGCAGCATTGTCAGTTCTTAAGCTGCGAGGGCTTCTGATAATGCTTCCAGGGCAAGGGCGGCGGTTTTATTTTCAGCACGGAGCGCGATGTTCAGATCACTAGCTAGATTGATGATTCCATTGGGCCCGGGCATTTTGAGCTTCATGTACGTGTAATGGGGTATAGCCTGGAAACTCGTGAATGCGTCCCGCCCCAAAAGGGCGTGGTATCCGCTGCTGAACGGGGCCACTTGGAATGTAATTTCTTCAGACCTGTAATTCTTCGTCGTGCCGAATACCACATCCAGTGTGATTTTTCCTGCGCATCGCGCCTTCCGACTAGGGATGATTCCCTTGAAGGTTGTGCTGCTTTGCTCAATGCGGCTCCTATCAATTTCCATCTTGTTAAGGGTATCCTCGTAGATGAGGTTTAGTCCTCTTGTTAAGGACCAAAGCGGCTGGTGCTCGGACTGTTCGGAATTGAGGTTCGTTACTGGCATTGTAAGTTATAGCCGTGTCGTTCCATGGGTTTATTGTTGCCACATGGCAAACTTCGGTGAGGCTGCGCTGAGCCCGCTTGCGCCTATTATTTGAGGCAAAAGTCTCTGAGACTATAAATACCGTATTGTTGTTTCCGGCGGGATGTTGTTCTGCTGCATGGTTTAAGAGGAGATCCTCATCGCTCTTTGCTACCTGCCGGAGTATCCAACATGCTCTAAGGCTATGAGTTGGTGTAGTATCCGGTGTGTTGTGAATTTTGCATGGTCCACTGAGCCATTATTCCAATACGGTCCCGCGCCTTGTATCAGGCTTTGGTTTTTTGGTAATTGAATCGGGCAATTTACAATAGCTTGCCCTTTTATATCGGACGAAGGGTTTAGTGAGCGCCGGATTGTCCCAGAAGTTCGTTTGGGTTTTCCAAGCGCTTTCCGTCGTGCAGTACTTCTGCACTATGGCCGCTAAGACAGTGAAGTGTACTATGTCATGACGACTTATAGCGTTGAGGATCCCTTTGTCCATGCAATTGTTGCAGAAGAGGGAGATTGCGTCTTCCTCGCGACAGTCCTTAACCCTGTTTAACACAAGGAGGAATCTGGCCCAATAATGATGTACTATCTCTTGTGGCTCTTGTCTGATTTGTTGAATATTGAATAAATCTGGGTGGGTGGGTGGATTTGAATCCGAATCCTGACCCGATCTGAGACCCAGGGGCAAAGAAGCTCTCGAGCTTAACGGCTCGGGCTCTGGGATGCTACCCAATTTGTTCGACCCGTCGCCCGATCCTAATTTCGGGGTTTGGGTCATGTCCTCCCGCGAGCGGGTGTCCGGATCAGAGGGCTCGAAAATTCGGACACAGTTTGTCCTCAAAATAGAGGGAGAATTCGTATGATGCTCCTCCACTACCGCGATCTCGTGGGTGACCGGCGAAGAATAAATCTCCCTTTGGTCGGGTTTAAGCCCGATCCGATCATAGTCCGTAGCGACGCCCAGGGTGGCTATGCGACCCAAGAGCTCATTAAGGGAAGAGAGCTCCATTGGATCCATCCGTTCGGCGAGTTCCGAACTGTCGTGGAGGCTGTTTTTGATGACCTGAGAAGTCATTGTCGGCGCAATAGCCGATCAGGCGGTCATGACGAAGCCGCCCAGCCAGAGAGTTTGTCCTGGAGCCAGGGCTCCCCCGGAGGTCACGTTGTCCTTGACAACGAGACGAGCCATCAAGCCTTATCGCGACGACACAGTGAAACTCTCAATGAAAGCACCAATGTCATTGTCAAAACCGGCGGATCTTGGGTAGGGGGTCCCGAACTGTGCGTCTAAGGCTTATGGGAACAGGAGGCTGGGGACACAATGTTTACCCAGGTTTGGGCCCTCTCGATGGAGGTAATACCCTACTTCCTGCTTGATTGATCTTGATGATATGAGTATTACAAGAGTTGATGTACCACGAGATCAGAGAGGATAAACCCTAGAAGCTAGCCTATGGTATGATTGTTGCTGTCCTACGGACTAAACCCTCCGGTTTATATAGACACCGGAGGGGGCTAGTGTTACACAGAGTCAGTTACAAAGAAGGAGATCTATAATCTGGATCGCCAAGCTTGCCTTCTATGCCAAGGAGAGTCCCATCCGTACACGGGACGGAGTCTTCAATCTTGTATCTTCATAGTCCAACAGTCCGGCCAAAGTATATAGTCCGGCTGTCCGGATACCCCTTATCCAGGACTCCCTCAGCTGGGTCCTATTGGAAACTAAGGGATATTAAGGCCTCCTTTTAATAGATTACCAGACCAAAGCATTAACACTTAGTGAATACATGAACTCCTCAAACTACGGTCATCACCGGGAGTGGTCCCGAGTATTGTCACTTCGGGGTTGCCGGATCATAACACATAGTAGGTGACTATTAACTTGCAAGATAGGATCAAGAACTCACATATATTCATGAAAACATAATAGGTTCAGATCTGAAATCATGGCACTCGGGCCCTAGTGGCAAGCATTAAGCATAGCAAAGTCATAGCATCATCAATCTCAGAACATAATGGATACTAGGGATCAAACTCTAACAAAACTAACTCGATTACATGGTAAATCTCATCCAACCCATCACCATCCAGCAAGCCTATGATGGAATTACTCACGCACGACGCTGAGCATCATGAAATTGGTGATGGAGGATGGTTGATGATGACGACGATGACGAATTCCCCTCTCCGGAGGCCCGAACGGACTCCAGATCAGCCCTCCCGAGAGAGATTGGGGCTTGGCTGCAGCTCTATTTCGTAAAACACGATGAATCCTTCTTTCTAATTTTTTTCTCACTGAATGTGAATATGTAGAGTTGGAGTTGAGGTCGGTGGAGCATCAGGGGGCCCATGAGGCAAGGGGCGCGCCCAGGGGTATAGGTCGCGCCCCCACTCTCGTGAATAGGGTGTGGGCCCCTGGTCTTGATTCTTTCGCCAGTATTTTTTATTAATTCCAAAAATATTCTCCGTGAAGTTTCAACTCATTCCGAGAACTTTTATTTCTGCACAAAAATAACACCATGGAAATTCTACTGAAAACAACGTCAGTCCGGGTTAGTTCCATTCAAATCATGCAAGTTAGAGTCCAAAACAAAGGTAAATGTGTTTGGAAAAGTAGATACGATGGAGACGTATCAACTCCACCAAGCTTAAACCCTTGCTTGTCCTCAAGCAATTTAGTTGACAAACTGAAAGTGGTAAAGAAAAACTTTTACAAACTCTGTTTGCTCTTGTTGTTGCAAATATGTAAAGCCAACATTCAAGTTTCAGCAAAGATTATGAAGTAACCACATTCACAATAACATTTAGGTCTCGTGTTTACTCATATCAATGGCATAATCAACTAGCGAGCAATAATAATAAATCTCGGATGACAACAATTTCTCAAAACAATCATAATATGATATAACAAGATGGTACCTCGCTAGCCCTTTCTTAGACTGCAAAACATAAATGCAGAGCACCCCTGAAGATCAAGGACTGACTAGACATTGTAATTCATGGTCAAAGAGATCCATTCATAGTCATACTCAATATAAATTAATAGTAATGCACGCAAATGATAGTGGTGCTCTCCAACTGGTGCTTTTTAATAAGAGGATGATGACTCAACGTAAAAGTAAATGGATAGGCCCTTCGCAGAGGGAAGCAGGGATTTGTAGGGGTGCCAGAGCTCAATTTTGAAATAGAGATAAGTAATATTTTGAGCGGCATACTTTCATTATCAACATAACAACAAAGAGATCTCGATATCTTCCATGCTACACAGATTATAGGCGGTTCCCAAACAGAATGGTAAAGTTTATACTCCCCCACCACTAGCAATCATCAATCCATGGCTTGCCCAAAACAACGGGTGCCTCCAACTAACAACAATCCTGGGGGAGTTTTGTTTGCAATTATTTTGATTTGATTTGAGCATGGGACTGGGCATCCCGGTGACCAGCCATTTTCTCATGAGTGAGAAGCAGAGTCCACTCGTCTTGAGAATAACCTGCCTAGCATGGAAGATATACACAACCCTAGTTGATACATGAGCTGTTCGAGCATGCAAAACATAATTTCATTTGAAGGTTTAGAGTTTGGCACATACAAATTTACTTGGAACGGCAGGTAGATACCGCATATAGGAAGGTATGGTGGACTCATATGGAATAACCTTGGGGTTTATGGATTTTTGATGCACAAGCAGTATTCCCTCTTAGTACAAGTGAAGGCTAGAAAAAGACTGGGAAGCGACCAACTAGAGAGCGACAACAGTCATGAACATGCGTTAAAATTAAAAAACACTGAGTGCAAGCATGAGTAGGATACAATCCACCATGAACATAAATATTGTGGAGGCTATGTTAGTTTTGTTTCAACTACATGCATGAACATGTGCCAAGTCAAGTCATTCGAATCGTTCAAAGGAGGATACCACCCTATCATTCCACATCACAACCATTTTAATAGCATGTTGGCACGCAAGGTAAACCATTATAAACTCGTAGATAATTAAGCATGGCATAAGCAACTATAATCTCTAATTATCTTTGAAAACATGTTTATTCATAATAGGTTGAATCAGGAACGATGAACTAATCATATTTACAAAAACAAGATAGGTCAAGTTCATACCAGCTTCTCTCATCTCAATCAGTCCATCCTATATCGTCATTATTGCCTTTCACTTGCACGACCGAACGGTGTGGATAATAATAATAGTGCACGTGCATTGGACTAAGCTGGAGTCTGCAAGCATTTAAGACAAGGGAGAAGACAAGGTAATATAGGCTCTTGGTTAAATCAGTAATAGTGCATATGAGAGCCACTCAACATTTTCATCATAGTATTCTCCTCTCGACCCCCAAAGAAAAGAAAAGAAATAAAACTATTTACATGGGAAAGCTCCCAACAAGCAAAAGAAGAATGAGAAATATTTTTGAGATTTCTTTTAATTACTACTACTACAGGCATGGAAAGTAAACTAGCTAAAAGCTACAACTAATTTTTTTTGGTTTTTATTAAGGTTATTCAAACACAAGAAAAAGACTTAGAAAAGAAAATAAACTAGCATGGATAGTACAATGAAAAAGTATGAGCACCGACAACTAGAATGAGTGTGTGAACATGAAAGTAATGTCGGTGAGAAATACATACTCCCCCAAGCTTAGGCTTTTAGCCTAAGTTGGTCTATGCCCATGGATCAAAGCTACTCTGTCCAGTGTACTGAGGAGTGTCATCTGGGTGCCACTGGTTGGCGATCTCCTCTGGACCCCACTGATAAACGGACTGTCGATAAGGGTCAAGTGGTGGTCCCGGCTCAGGCTCTGGAGCTGGTGTCAGGCTCCGGTATGCGTAAATGGACTCGTGCAAGATGAGGTATGTGCCTAAAAATATGTTAAACACAGAGGGTGCAGGCAAGATAATAGTCTCACTATGAGTTTTATTAAATCTCAAATAATACTTAAGCATCATCTCATTATTTTTAACAATAAATTCATGTGCTACCATACTCTTATAATCTAGAAAAATAGGGGGCAGCAACTTTTCCTCTTTCTCATAATGCCTAATAGGTATCTTAAAGTGTTTAGCAAGGTGTGAAGCAAAGATGCTTCCAGAGATGAGGCCCTTTGTACGGTTCAGACTTAATCGTTTAGCAATAATAGCGCCAAAACTAAAAGTGTTATCGCAAAACAAAGCATGGCACAAAATAACAATATCATAGGCACTAAGGTTTCCACAGTTCCAGCGACCAATTAAGCATCTACTAGCAAATATTGCAAAGTAATGTAGAACAGCAAAGTGTATGCTAGTAATTCTTGCATCGGAAACCTTCCTCGTCTCCCCTACAGCGATCATATCAATAAATTCATCCACATCACTACGATGTGGTTCCTCTATGCTGCCCTCGAAGAGTATCTTGCAAACCCCACAAAAATCATATAGTGACATCTCCTTAACCTCATCATATAAATGAAACTCCACTGAAGGTGGTGATTTCCTAGCATGAAAGTAAAATTTGTGCATGAAAGTATTAGTGAGTAGGAGATACTGATCAAGCTGGTTGTGGAGGAAGTTGGTGAGGCCTGAATTCTTAGCCAAATAATAAAAATCATCATGAATCCCGGCTGCTCTCCAGAACTCATCACAAGGACATTCACACGGCCGAACCTCCGTGGTGCGAGGGAGATTATATTTGGGCTTTTTATCCTCTTCCCCTTGCTTAACCTTCGAGCTTCGGCTTGAAGAGCCCCTCAAAAATATCTTCATCATTTTCTGAAATTTTTAGTAACTCAAAATAAAAGTGAACCAAACTCAACAAAATTGGTAGCAACTACCCCCACAAGTGCCTAGAGATTATATCATGCATTAGAACTACTTGGGACCATATAAATTTGACATGCAAGCTCAAGAATAGGGTCATCTTAGCAGAAAAAATTTGCAATGAATAAAGCATTAAAACAAAAACTAATTGGACCATTGGAGGAGTCACATACCGAAGAGCAATCCCCCAAAGCATTTTTGTGAGTGGAGCTTTGAGCAAGGATATCGAAAACGGCAGCAAGATGAGCTAGAACTCGTGCTTGAGGTGGTTGGTGATTTTTTGGGGAGGAAGAAGAAGTGGGTGGGTGCAGGATAAGTGGAGGGGGGCCACCAGGGGCCCACGAGGCAGGGGGCGTGCCCCAGGGGGGTGAGCGCGCCCTGGACCCTCGTGGTCAGGTGCTGACTCCCCCTGATGTGTTCTCAGTGCCAGATATTCTCAAATATTCTAGAAAAAATCATATTTCATTTTCAGGACATTTGGGAAACTTTTATTTTTGGGGTATTTTTTATTGCAAGGATAATTAAGAAAACAGACAGAAAAATACTAATTTTGCTTTATGTAATCTAAATAACAGAAAATAAAAGGAGCGTATAGAGAGTTGTGATTTCTAACTTCATCCATCTCATGCTCATCAAAAGAAATCCACTAACAAGGTTGATCAAGTCTTGTTAACAAACTCATTCCGAATCGCATGAAACCGGAGAATTTTCGAATAGCACTAGGTTACCTCAACGGGGATATATATATATCCCCATAATAAGAATGTCATATTTCTTATTGACAGCAGGAAGAGGAAATTCAAAACATCCAATAGTAATAGTTGGAACTTTTCCAATAGAATTGATACTGTGAACTTGAGGTTGTTTCCTCGGAAAGTGTAATGTATGCTCATTACCATTAACATGAAAAATGGCATTGCCTTTGGTGCAATCAATAATATCCCCTATAGTATTCAAAAAGGGTCTTCCAAGGATAATTGACATACTATTGTCCTCGGGAATGTCAAGAATAACAAAGTCCGTTAAGATAGTAACGTTCGCAACCACAACAGGCACATACTCACAAATTCTGACAGGTATAGCAGTTGATTTATCGGCCATTTGCAAAGATATTTAGTTGGTGTCAACTTATTCAATTCAAGTCTACAATATAAAGATAGAGGCATAACACTAACACCAGCTCCAAGATCACATAAAGCAGTTTTAACATAGTTTCTTTTAATGGAGCATGGTATAGTTGGTACTCCTAGATCTCCAAGTTTCTTAGGTATTGCACCCTTAAAAGTATAATTAGCAAGCATAGTGGAAACTTCAGCTTCCAGTATCTTTCTTTTATTTGTAACAATATCTTTCATGTACTTAGCATAAGGATTCATTTTAAGCATATCAGTAAAACGCATACACAAAAAGATAGGTCTAATCATTTCAGCAAAGCGCTCAAAATCCTCATCATCCTTTTTCTTGGGTGGTTTAGGAGGAAAAGGCATGGGTTTCTGAACCCATGGTTCTCTTTCTTTACCGTTCTTCCTAGCAATGAAGTCTCTTTTACCATAACGTTGATTCTTTCATTGTGGGTTATCAAGATAAACATCAGGTTCAATTTCTACATCATTGTTATTCCTAGGTTGAGCATCAACATGAACATCATCATTTAAATTATCACTAGGTTCATGTTCATCACCAGATTGTGTTTCAGCATCAGAAATAGAAATATCATTAGGATTCTCAAGTGTGTCTACAACAGGTTAACTAGAAGCATGCAAAGTCCTATCATTTTTCTTCTTCTTTTTAGAAGGACTAGGTGCACCAACATTATTTCCCTGAGAATCTTGCTCAATTCTCTTAGGGTGGCCCTCAGGACACTAAGGTTCCTGAGTCATTCTACCACCTCTATTCGTAACTCTAACAACATTATCCTTTTTCTTATCATTTAATTCATTGAGCAAATCATTTTGAGCTTTAAGCACTTGTTCTACTTGACTGGTAACCATAGAAGCATGTTTACTAATAAGTTTAAGTTCACCTTTAACTCTAGACATATAATCACTCAAGTGTTCAGTCATATAAGCATTGCGTTTCAATTGTCTTCCAACATAGGCATTGAAGTTCTCTTATTTAACAATAAAATTATGAAACTCGTCTAAGCATTGACTAGCAGACTTATAACGAGGAATATCACCTTCATTAAATCTATAGAGAGAATTTACATTTACTACCTATGTCGGGTTATCAAGACCATGTATTTCTTCAATAGGCGGTAAAGCACTACTAGGGAAAACCATATACACAGAATCTTACCAGTAGCGCGTGTTAAAATGAGGCGCTACTGCTAATTAGCAGTAGCACATCTGCCAAAACCGCGCTACTCTTACCCCCTTAGCAGTAGCGCGGCAGTAACTGAACGCGCTACTACTATAATTGCCACACCGTTCCCGACGTGCTAGGTATAGTAGTAGCGCCCTTCTAGAAACGGCGCTACTACTACCGATTTTAGCAGCAGCGCATTTTCCCCTCCCACGCTACTGTTAAATCTATTCTCACCTAACCCCCTGCGTGGCCTGATTCCCTCCTCTTCCTCCCCCAATTCACCACTCTCTCTTCTCCCCCTCGTCGCCTCCGCCTCGCCGCTGTCTCGCCGCCGTCTCCCCCGACCACGCCTCGCGGCCGTCTCCCCCGACGCCGCCTCGCCGCCATCTCCCCCGGCCCCGCCTCGCCGCCGTCTCCCTC
>NC_041393.1:65148397-65161702 GCF_002162155.2 Triticum dicoccoides
CTCGCCACCGGCTCCCCCGACCCCACATCGCCGCCGTCTCCCCCGTCCCCATCTCTCTCCCCGCCCACTGTAAGCACTCTCCCCTTCCGATCCCTCTTGTTAATTTGCTTAGTATGAACCCTAGCTATTTAGTGCTAGTTAGTATGAACCCTAGGCTATTTTTAGTGTTAGTTAGTTAATTTAGTGTTAGTTAGTTAGTTAGTATGAACCCTTAGAAGTAGTTCCTAGGTACTAATTAGTTAGTAAGAACTAGGTACTAGTTTATTTTTATTTATAGTAAGTTTATTTTTAGTAAGAACTAATTGAATTAATAGAACATGTTAGTAAGAACTTGTTGCTATTTTTTTAAGTTAAAGCAATTTTTCTCGCATCGACGTGGACGATGCCTATCCCGCATCCTCGTTGTCGAGTCGGTGGAGGACGACACCTGCTTGACCAGATGGGCCATGTCCGGGACTGGGCTCCGCCGGGGTGGTACTGGGAGGCGCTACCTACCGGGGGGCGCAGGTTGGTGAGGAGCCAGCCTGTCATTGACCCGAACCTTCTTTGGTGGCGGTCGCATGGGCCAGTGACGGTCCAGACACTCGAGGACCCCGCGGAGGTGGTGCGTCACCATGTCAGTGAGGAGGACGCGCACGTCCGTCGCTACTTGTTTGCGTTGGAGCACATGTTCTCCAATACCTGGCAGGTTCTCCAGGGATCTCACTGGAGCTATGATCCCATGATGGTTCCTTCTCTGTGGGTGTCCATCGCCCGCGCCGATACCCGTCGTGTGCTAGGGTTTTAGTTGTATTAGTGATGTTATATGTATGTCACTATTCGGGATGTATTAGTGATAATATTCGATGATGTACGAACAAGCATGAGATGATTTACTTTTGCTTATTCAATGCATGCTAATTTGAGTCCTATAAGATATTTTGAAATGTATATCTTGTGTTGCTCAAATATGATATGTGCTTGCCCAAGTGGCCGGTCATGTTTGCAGGTTACACCTCCGAGTGGACTATGTTTTGCCGGAGTGTTGATTCATTTCCGTTCCGGCAAATTGCAGGCGCTCGATATGTCCTATTTTAGCAAAGGTCATGCCAGATTTTTCCGTGAATTTTGGCATGACTTGTGCCAGAATATGTAGGAAATATCGAGTTCCCTGGATTTGTGTGTTGAGTATCCTGGTACTTGTCTTCGATCGATTTTCAATTAATGTTTTAATGATGAACATAGGAAATGTCTGACGACGAAAAGGATTTCGGTATTTGCAAATACTGCGAAGACGAGCGCGGCCTGTGCGACGGAATCTTCCTAGATGATGATAGGCGCTTCAGCATCAAGCTGGACGAGAACTTCGAAGTGGATACAGTAAGTCACAACGACAAGTCTTTTTTCGTAATTAAGCATGACATATGCTTCATTTGCTTCAACTTATAACTTGTTTTTACTATTCTACTTGCGTATCCCCTGCCATGCAAGAGTTTTTGTATTGGATAAGATAGGTTGCAGTCGTACTATGGAGATAAAGAAATTTTACTTGAAGACCGAGCATGGTTATATTTTCCACACAAAATTATACAATTCAGACGACTACACCTATTTTGGATGCAAAACATGGCGAGCACTATGCAAGACTTATCCATTTGAGCCTGATATGGTTATCACCTTTGATATTCGTCCGGAATATGATATTGAAGGTAATACCGACATCTGGGTCGATGTGCAGACGCCTCCAATTATACCAAAATGTGAGTCTCTCAACCATATTTATGTCTTTGATATTGTTTATTCAAAAATAGTTGACAATTAATTTCTATTGATAGCTTATTTCGGTGCAAGCAAACATGTCCAGCGCTTGGTAGACAGGACCGTATACTGTGTCGGGGTTGAACTCAACTGCGAGGAGCTCAGTCATTATGTTTCATGGCTTGCGGAGCTTGATACTGTCAAGACAAATTTTCTTCCTAGATTTAGAAATGTTAGTACTGAAAACGTGCGACCAATATAGTTCGTACTGAACTACGGTCACATCTATTTAGGAAGGATGGTAAGATTTTTAATATTTGTCCTTAGTGCATCTATTCCATACATTATTTTTGAAGCTAAACTTCATTGCTAAGTATGTTACCATACGATGTTCTTCAACAGGGAGTCCCGATGAATGTTGTGCCTTATGGGATCGAGACTAAAGGTACCATGAGTATTATTAGCTTACGGCCAAGATATCCTACAGATTACTGTAGTGCATTCAAGATTAGCGACGGATGCTTAATAGTGTAAGACTGGACCAAATATGTGATGGGGGAGCGCAGAGAAGTACTAGGGGGCAGCAAACAGAAGCGCATCCCACGATTAGGAGACAGGTTCATCTGCATGCTCCAACTTGATCAAGGAGGAGAGCTACACATGTTTTATGTTATTTTACCTAAGAGAGAGCAGCAGGAGTGATTAGCTAGCTTGAAATGAGTTTCAGGATGATGATGTGCTACACATTTACTATGATGATAAAATAGCTAGTGTTGGTGGTAATGACTATGATGATTATTATTAGCTAGAATTAGTGGTGATTAAATAAATATCTTTGGTGGTAATTACTACGATGATGATTAAATAGCTTGTGCTGGCGGATTAGATTCAAGTGGAGGCAACATGTGGTGCACATCGAAAGTACTACTAGTCCAAACTAGATCAAGTTTGGATTAGTAGTACACTTTTGACATGCACCACATATTTCCTCCACTTGAACCTAATCCACCTTCATTTGACACACTGGACATAATGATGTAAACCTCATAACTAGTATTATACCAATATTTGTGCGATGGAGAGAAAACCGCATAAATACACTAAAAATAAAAAAATAAAAAATGAATACTAGTAGCGATGGACAGAAAACGCGCTGCCACTAGTTTCATTAGCAGTAGCATGGGGGTGAACAAACGCTACAGCTATTTGTCCTAGCAATAGCGCGCGCTGGCACGCGTTACTGCTAAGCAATAGTTGTAGTGCCTTATTAGTAGCGCGCCTACCCACGCTACTAGTGAGCACAAAACCAGCGCTACTGCTAGGGTTTTCCCTAGTAGTGAAGTCTTAACATCTTCAGCTTTAATACCCTTTTCTTTCATAGATTTCTTTGCCTCTTGCATATCTTCAGGACTAAGAAATAGAATACCCCTTTTCTTCGGAGTTGGTTCAGGAAGTGTCCAATTATTTTCATTAGTCAACATATTATTCAATAACAATTCAGCTTGATCTATAGTTCTTCCCTGAAAACACAACCAGCACAACTATCCAGGTGGTCTCTAGAAGCATCCTTTAGTTCATTATAAAAGATATCAAGTATTTCATTTTTCTTGAGAGGATGGTCAGGCAAAGCATTAAGTAATCAGAGAAGCCTCCCCCAAGCTTGTGGGAGACTCTCTTCTTCAATTTGCACAAAATTATATATTTCCCTTAAAGCAACTTGTTTCTTATGAGCGGGGAAATATTTAGCAGAGAAGTAGTAAATCATATCCTGGAGAGAACGCACACAACACGGATCAAGAGAATTAAACCATACTTTAGCATCATCCTTTAATGAGAATGGAAATAATTTAAGAATATAGTAGTAGCGAGTTTTCTCATCATTAGTGAATAGGGTGGCTATATCATTTAATTTAGTAAGATGTGCCACAACAGTTTCAGATTCATAGCCGTAAAAAGGATCAGATTAAACCAAAGTAATTATGTCAGGATCGATAGGGAAATCGTAATCCTTATTAGTAATAAAGATAGGTGAAGTAGCAAAAGCAGGGTCATATTTCATTCTAGCATTCAGAGACTTTTCTTTCAGCTTAGCTAATATTTCTTAAGATCGGATCTATCATTGCAAGCCAGAAAATCTCTAGAAGTTTCTTCATCCATAACATAACCCTCAGGCACAACAGGCAATTCATATTTAGAGGGAGAATCTTCATCATCACTTTCATCAATATTATCATTTTCAATAATTTCATTCTCTCTAGCCCTAGCAAGTTGTTAATCAAGAAATTCACCTAATGGCACGGTATTATCAAGCATAGAAGTAGTTTCATCATAAGTATCATGCATAGCAGAAGTGGCATCATCAATAACATGCGACATATCAGAATTAATAGCAAAAGCAGGTTTAGGTGTCACAAGTTTACTAAAAACAGATGGTGAATCAAGTGCAGAGCTAGACGGCAGTCCCTTAACTCCCCTCGTAGTTGAGGGAAAAATCTTGGTTCTTTCGTCTTTCAAGTTCCTCATAGTGATCAACAGATATAAATCCCAAGTGAGTCAAAGAATAGAGTTATGCTCCCCGGCATCGGCGCCAGAAAATAGTCTTGATAACCCACAAGTATAGGGGATCGCAACAATTTTCGAGGGTAGAGTATTCAACCCAAATTTATTGATTCGACACAAGGGGAGCCAGAAAATCAAGTATTAGCAGTTTAGTTGTCAATTCAACCACACCTGGAAAACTTAATATCTAGAGCATAGTATTTAGTAGCAAAGTAGTATGGAAGTAACAGTAACTGTAGCAAAAGTAACAGTAGCAGTTTTGTAGTAATTGTAACAGTGGCAACGGTAAAGTAACTAAGCAAAGATCAATATGTGAAAAGCTCATAGGCATTGGATCAGTGATGGATAATTATGTCAGATGCGATTCCTCATGTAATAGTTATAACATAGGGTGACACAGAACTAGCTCCAGTTCATCAATGTAATGTAGGCATGTATTCCAAATATAGTCATACGTGCTTATGGAAAAGAACTTGCATGACATCTTTTGTCCTACCCTCCCGTGGCAGCAAGGTCCTATTGGAAACTAAGGGATATTAAGGCCTCCTTTTAATAGAGTACCGGACCAAAGCATTAATACTTAGTGAATACATGAACTCCTCAAAGTACGGTTATCACCGGAGTGGTCCCGATTATTGTCACATCAGGGTTGCCGGATCATAACACATTGTAGGTGACTATTAACTTGCAAGATAGGATCAAGAACTCATATATATTCATGAAAACATAATAGGTTCAGATCTGAAATCATGGCACTCAGGCCCTAGTGGCAAGCATTAAGCATAGCAAGGTCATAGCAACATCAATCTAAGAACATAATGGATACTAGGGATCAAACCCTAACAAAACTAACTCGATTACATGGTAAATATGATCGAACCCATCACCGTCCAGCAAGCCTACGATGGAATTACTCACGCACGGCGGTGAGCATCATGAAATTGGTGATGGAGGATGGTTGATGATGACGACGGCGACGGATTCTCCTCTCCGGAGCCCCGAACAGACTCTAGATCAACCCTCCCGAGAGAGATTAGGGCTTGGTGGCGGCTCTGTATCATAAAACGCGATGAATCCTTCTTTCTGATTTTTTTTCTCCATAAACATGAATATATAGAGTTGGAGTTGAGGTCGGTGGAGCATCAGGGGGCCCACGAGGCAGGGGGGCGCGCCCATGGGGGTAGGGCGCGCCCGCCACCCTTGTGGATAGGGTGTGGCCCACTGGTCTTGATTCTTTTGCCAGCATTTTCTGCTGAAAACATTCTCCATGAAGTTTCAGGTCATTCCGAGAACTTCTATTTCTGCACAAAAATAACACCATGGCAATTCTGCTGAAAACAATGTCAGTCCGGATTAGTTCCATTCAAATCGTGCAAGTTAGAGTCCAAAACAAGGGAAAAAGTGTTTGGAAAAGTAGATACGATGGAGACATATCAGTGACAGCATACATAACCATCACAGTTTGTATCCGCGGTCAATTTGTTTTATATTGCAAAAATTGGCGGGAATATTTGATAATTTTAACATGAATTTGTGCAAAATTTGAATTCGAATGCAAATTGAGTTGTCGCTGCTTTTATTAAACCGCAAACTTTGACAATTTTCAAACAGACCGTCTCAAACATTACAATAACCGACCATGATATAGATTCGCATTATAAAAGTAGACACATGACTCAGTTTCATGACATCCTGGCAACGCAACCCTGACGATGTACCTAACTAGGGAATTAAGTTCATCAAGTCTCTTTTTGATAGTCGTAGTTTTCTCTTCCTTTGCATTCTTGATGTGTGCAAGTTTTTCCTATTTCTCTTGGAGGCCATCACTACTAGGAAAAGGCCTACTAATGGCGCACCTAATTTGGCCATTAATGGCGCATTAGTGGTGCGCCATTAGTGCCACGCCATTAGTATATTTTACTAATGGCGCACCACTGGTGCGCCATTAGTATCTGGTATACTAATGGCGCACCACAGGATGCGCCATTAGTATATACAACAGTGCGCCATTAGTATGCCTCCCAGGGGGCCATGTACACCCAGGTGCTTTGGCATACTAATGGCGCACAACAGCAAGATGCGCCATTAGTAACTTCGGCATACTAATGGCGCACTGTTTAATGATGCGCCATTAGTATCCTTTAGCATACTAATGGCGCACAGGTTACAAAATGTATAATTGGACAAAATATAGACAGCACACATCAACAACAGATTCATCGAATACAATAGAAGATTAGTCTCTGAATACAATTCATCATATTAGTCTCTGAATACAATTCATCATATTAGTCTCCGAATTGAAAAGACCGAACAAAGATAGAACATTATATTACAAGTCTCGAGACCGCGAGTAGCGAGTTTGTCTTCACATTACAAGTCGATATCGATCACCTAAACTACCATCACATAGAAGAGAGCTGCGGTCATCACGATGAGCATCATCACGATGAAACTCGTCTTCATCCGGTTCCTCCAACGCTCCCTCCCCTCTCCCGCTAGATAGCGGGCGTATCTAGATTCGGCCTCGGCCCTAGTGGTGTACCCTTTGTAACTGTTACCGCTGAATCGGTGAACCTGTCTCCGACACTCCTCCCAGTCGTCGTAGACTCCGGGAACCTTACCCTTGTACACGACATACAACGGCATCGCTATGCACTAGCCAAACGAAACGTTAGTACCAATTCACAAACAATACATAAGCAATATATAAGTATGCAACAGAATGATCGGAAGAGAAAAGCAAGACATTAATAGCATCGATTACATCTAAGTTGAACGACTCTCGAAACCAAAGAGACATACTACAAGTTCATTAAAGTTTAATTACAACATGAGCCAATCGATGTTTCAGAACTAGACACAGCATCACTGCTTTCGACTCGACTCAAGGGACCGGAGCGTGGATGAAGCCGCCGTCTATCGTGGGAGTCATGAAAGAACGGGCGTTGTCAGCCTGCATTTGTAGCATTGTGTCGACGTCACTGTTGGACGGTTGATTTCTGAGGTAGAACTGCCTCGAGGTAAGAAGGACATCTTGATGGATGATTTCCGCAAACTTCGACTGGATGCGAAAGAATTCTTGTCTGATGTCCGCGTCTTGGATTGCCGACACGCTCGCGGCCCAATCTTTGAGTTTACTCGGTAGCAGAAGTTGATGATGGTCTCGTACGATCGCCCGCATGTGATGGATGGCGTAGTAGGCACCCTTCTGACCGCCAGGCGGCTGCTTGACGCAGCAGAACATCGTATTGTGGGAGAAAACGTGCTTGCCGTACTTACAAATAGGCCTGGTGAAGGTGCCTCCAGATTTGGCGTAGCCGGGGAGAACATCATCAAGAACCTTCTTGACATTTGTGTAGTCTACGTTCGACTGACGGTCTGGGTCGAAATACATGGCCATGGAATATTTGGGGCTTAGGAGGATGAGCGTGCAATGTGTGTCACTGCAGAAAACACGGAATGTTAAAAGAAAAATGATCGAAATCTAAGAATTCATATGTTACGGGCCGGTTGAGGGGAGGACTTACTCAGGAAAGTAAGGCATGAGGAAGTTATCCTTATCTTGGTTTGCCAGAATGACGCCTTCGAGGTAAGAACTCGTGACTTGCCGGTCCCCAGCGCTGCCCAAGATCTTGGCATGCATGTAGAAGGGGTCGACTATCACGATGTCTGGGGTCTTGTCGCGAATGATCCGCATCTCCATACTCAGCGAAAATAGCCGAACAAAGGTGTAGTGCAGCGGATGAAGGTTCATCATAGCGTGGATGTCATCAAACCGCAGGACGATCGTACGCCCGATGGAGTTATCCACAAAGCCCTTGCCCTCTGGCACCTTGGCCGCGAAAACCGGGTATGCCACATCCTTCTCTCTGAGACGCCGCTTCTCCAAAGAAAGAACACTGTCATGCGGACTCCGCATAGCACCGGTTGCAGCATTGAGCATATTTGTCGGTGGCATCGCCCTACCCGCCACATGCACCCTCCTCGAGATATCCTCGGGTGAAGGTGGCCCGTCCTTAGCACGGATCGTACTCGGTGCCGGCTGGCTCGCACCCTTATTAGTCTTTCTTTTGCGTGCCTTCTTCTTCTCCTGTAATGGGACCGAGTTCTGCTCACAGACCGCCTTCTTGAGTGTGTTTGGGCTGATAATATTTCGCACCTCGCCTATCTGAGGCTCGATGAACTCGGCAGCTGGAGGCGTCTCCTGAGAGCTGAACGGCACACGACGCCTGTTGCAACTTGGCTTCTCCGCGGTACCAGCTAGATCGCGCACGTCTTTTGTTGGGTTGGGTTCTTGAGAAGGAGGCCCCATGAAGTCGCCATCGTACCCATGTTCGGCAAAGTACTGATCGACGTTGCCAAATGTATCATCGTCGTCGTCGTTCTGATCCTGTGCCATATGCATGTTTGGATCCAGTGGCATAGGGATGTCCGGCACCATTGCGGCGGTCTTGCCATGGGGCCGACTTGGCGCCGGCACGACTGGCAGTGTTGTCTTTGGGGTGGTGTCCCCCGCCCCAAACGAATCTGGCTCTTCGGCCAAAGCAGGGGCCATCTCAGGCAGGCGCTGAGGGTCATCACGTCATCATCGTCGGCCCCGACGGGTCGAAACAGAGGTAACAACTCGTCGCAGCCTGGCAGCACCCGAACCAGTTCAACCCTAAACAAGTTGGGTGGCATCTGGGTACCATGGAACAAGGGGTTGCCCGGTTGAACAATTTTTCCCTTGGCGACATCGACCAACTCGTTGTTCACGAAGTGCAGGAGAGTGCACGGAACGTCAACGGCGCCCTGCGAAAACATGTAGGGCGTCAGGGATGCCAGTCAAAGGCAAGGAGATGAAGTCCTCGACCGAGAGAGGCTTAATAGTTACCGTGATGATGGCGTCGAGCTCGGCTAATGTTGAGGCACCGTCAACGGCGGGCGTGCAATTGACGGAGGGGCCGCTTGCTGCAAAGGTGCCGGCCGGCGTACACCCGGGTGCATTAAGATCCCGTGCCGGCGTCGGAGACACCAATGCCGCCTCCGCCGGAGACACCAATGGCCCCGCCATCGCATTCTGCGAGTTGCTGGCCGTGAAGCTAGGAATCGGGGGCGGCCCCTGTTGGCCGCCCGCAATCCACGCACTCAACCCCTGGATCAAGGTAGGCACCATGGCGGTGATCGTCGCTCTGAGTTGTTGTTGCACTTGCTCTTGGATAATCTCCGTAATCCGCGCCACCTGTGCCTTGAGTTCTTGAACCTCGCGCGCCTGGCTTTCCGAGCTGGTCTTTTTCTCCTTCCGCACACGAGCGGTATAGTATGACCCCCATTTTGTGGACAATCCTTTGCCGGCCACACGACCAGCTGGCGTCGGCTTACTGAGCTTATCCTTGTTCTTCATTACCTTCAACGCCCTATTTAGAGTGGTGTCCCAAGGGTTGCTCTTAGTCGACCCCGCGCTACTGCTTTCAGTCGCCTGCGGAAGGAATGTGAACCATTTAGAAAATTGGCTTCATTAATTAGAATGCAACCATATGGAGCTAATTACGCGGGGGTGTATTCCTTACCATAACAAGCTCAAGCGCCCTAGTCTTCGGATCCGTGGTAAGCTCCTTTGTTATCGGGTCCTCCTTGTACCGGGGCCTGACATAGTTCCTGGTCTGCTTGTTACAGCTGTATTTCTCGAAGCGGGGCGGTAGGCCTTGCTCGGCACGCTCCGCGTCCTCCTTGTCCCATATAGGCTCCGCCACTCTGTAACCGCCGGGACCGAGTTTGTGTTCCCCTAAGTTCAGCTCCCGCATTTCTTTCCCCCACTGACTTGATTGGGAGTTTGCGGTGCTCGAGCAATTGATCTTGAAGTCGTTGTAGTCATCTTCGGTGATCGAAGGATTTTTCTCCTTGATCTTCTCATAACTCTCACCTTTCTCGATCATTCTCTTCACATTGCTTTCCCAAGTAGATAGGGCCTTGCTCATCTTCGTTAGGGCAGCATTGTTGACTTTATTCCCTTTGAGGCTTGTGTTTTCAAAATGAGCGGGGAACTTGTATCGTTCGTGCAACTTCGTGAAGAGGAGGTTGCGCAAATTCCCTCGGTCAGGATGCCTCAGGTTCTCGGTGTTGATCGAGACGGTGCCCCGGAGAATGCACCCGAGCTGAAGCGAGTACCCCTTGACTATTCGTTTGGGCGCCATTGGATTCCCGTCGGAGTCCACTTCAGTAACTTCCTCCTTGAGGGTGCGGAGCACGGTCGGGCGCCGGTCCTTCCGTTGCCTCTTCGGTTGGCTGCCATCTGTGCGTGCGCCTCCATCATCAGTGGTGGCATCCTCGGCGGCACCATCAGTGGTGGCATCAGTGGGGTCATCCTCGGCGGCACCATCAGTGGTGGCATCAGTGGGGTCATCCTCGGCGGTACCATCAGTGGACTCAGGATCGGTGGGGAAGGCGGCGTCCTCATACAAGTGAGGTTGTTCCTCCATCTCCCGGGACAGCTCCCAGAATGCCTTGCCGCCCGAACCCCCGGCCTCATCGTTGTTGGCCATGTTTCTCTCTAAATAGGAACAAAGTTTGGTCAAAAAGTTGGTTATTGTCAAGGAACAAGATCATGGTCTCATCATTTAGGGTTTGTCGACACCGAGGAATCCTAAAAGCTAAGCTTTTATCATTGAGGGTTTTTCGACGCCGAGGCACCCTAAAAGCCTAAGCTTTCATCATTAGTCACAAGTACCCTGGCCCATGCATTAGTCACAAGTACCCCATATGTCCTATTTTTAGCAAAGTCATGCTAAAATTCACGGAAAATTTCAGCATGACCTTTGCTGAAAATAGGACATATGGAGTACCCGAATTTGCTGGAACGGAAGTTAATCGACATTCCAGCAAACTCAAGGGCCTCTCGGGTGGACAAGGCAAAAAAGGCCTTCATCACAACATGGAAAATACATTGGCATGTGAAGAGGTGAAACAATATATGCATCTCCAAGTAGTATCATTCAACATTATGGACAAACCACTACAAGCAATACTGGATCAGAATGTTTTTTATACATAACTGCTAAAACCCTAGGAGTTAACCGAGCCACCAAGAGAATGTGGACTTAAAAAGAGAGAGTCACGGATAGTAACATGATACATTTTCATAAAATTAGCTAGTTTTACTTATGGTGCACAAAGGAACAAGTCACGGATAGAAAAAAATGAGCACCGCAAAACAAGAAGACTCGTTTCAGGTAAATGGAAGCTGTCGGCTCCATCAAGTGGAGGCAAAAACAAGTGGAATTGCAAATGAATGCAAACCACGTTAAGACTTAACTGCTAAGGCCTAGTTTGGCAACACGGTTAAGGGTATTGTTATTTAGCCATTAATTACCATCTTAAGTGCAAATCATTTTTGATTCACTCTAGCTATGAATTGGTTGGTATATGATGTTTTTTTCCAAGGGGCCTGCTTATTTTTTGCCTTGATAAATATAGCTCATCATTCATTGTTATCTCCTCTTTATGAATAAATTATTTTCCAAGGGGTCAATTTCACATTTACATGATAGATGATACACAACATAATCTTTAGTCTTTAACAAATTATGGTAGACTAGAGATAGAACACTATACGAACCAGACACATACCGACGATATGGAAACTAGACTCAGGTTATTAGCAAATACTTGTAGACTGAATTTGCTGCTTACATCGTAATAATGCTAACATCAACTGTTCCTCTGATTGCAAATAGATCACGTGAAATTCCAACAGTCCTATTGTACAAAAATTCAGTCCATAAGGGCATATATGTCCAACAGACTCTGCTACTTTGATATATGAGTTTTGCTGTATAGGTACAAAAAAAGAAAGACATGTCTAATAGACTCTGCTAGCTACTTTGCGAACATTAACTGCTAGCTACTTTACATGTTAAAAATTCAAAATGCTAATCTCCTCTAACATTTTGGAGAGGGGGAGTGGAACATATACCGTTTTGCTGTATATGATCCAACCATATAATAATCCAAAAAAAACAGAGGACAAAGTCTCCTCTAACGTTTGTGCTTTGATCGGGGCACCCATAACCAACGATGGTTTAGGATCCTGGACCCTTGGTGCCACCAATAGAACGGGGAGGTCATGCCCCTTTGGAATACAGATACATACATGGGTTAAACACTCTATACTGAACCACTGGTCCTAAAAGAGCAGTAGAGCACTAAAGAGGATCAGCAAGACGTCTGTCTACTCCTGTTGGCCAACACGAGGTCAGTGTTGGTGGCGCTCATGCATCCCTACCTCTTCCTTGCAGCATCTCCACCACCAGCTCCGTGAGGGTCATGCCAGTGAGGCTCTTGGACCCTGCTGCTGCCCCCTATATCACGGCAGCTACACCGAGCCTTCACCAAGCATGCATCGAGCACTGCAGGCACGAGACCTCGCCGTAAAGCCAGTGACAGCAAAATGCCTCCTCGTACTATTTAATGTACGCCCCTAGCTTTGCTTCCAGATTGCGTGCATTATGACGCCTAGTCTGGTCTGCAAACGCTCAATGCACGGTGTTGAGAGAAGAACTACATAAAACTTTCAACTTCTACACGAAACTAAATAAACGCACTTCCATGTTAAATAAGCCTATTCAGCAGAAGAACTTTGCATTAAACAGTTCAATTTCCACACAAAACAACTGTTCCCAAAATTCTAAATCAAAATTACTTTGTATTAATCATCGAAATCCTATTCCCCAACTAAGCATTTAGACTCTAATACTGTTGTGTGATGCAGGGAAGTTTTCAAAGATAAAACAGCAACAGACGCTTCATCAACCTGCTTGATTGAAGAAACAAACTGAAGAACACGGTCGGATCATCTACAATTGATTGATTGATTCAGCTTCCATGACAAATTAAGTCAGCATCCCAAGTTTATTCAAGCTAACAACAACTTGAGTAGAAAAGAAGAAAGGTAAGCCTAGACTCTGCTATGTACCTAGCAATAATGGCAACAAGGGAGAGAAACATGGCACGGGAAGAGGAGGATATGGA
>NC_041393.1:65162394-65183430 GCF_002162155.2 Triticum dicoccoides
GGCGGCGGCGTTGCGGCGTCGGGGCGTCGGGGCGGAGATGAGGACGACGGGGCGGCGTCGAGGCGGCGTCGGGGCGGCGTCGAGGCGGCGGGGCAGCGGCGTCGGGAGAGGAGAGGGGAAGGGGATCGAGGGCGAGGGCGAGGGAGAGAGAGGGGATCGAGGGCGAGGGCGGTTTGGGCCGGGATATGGATGGGGGCGGCACAATACTAATGGCGCACCACGCCACGGTGCGCCATAAGTACATCCATACTAATGGCGCACCTCGCCCTGGTGCGCCATTAGTATTTTTTTTGATTTCTGCTCGAGCCAACAGGTTATCTTCCACCTGACCTGATCCACATCAAGTTCCCTCTACTAGCTTGACTGGTCAGCAGCTAGTTCAAACACTAGGAGGTCCTGGGTTCGATTCCCAGGCTCCACAATTTTTTTATGCATTTAAAATGCTGTTTGATACATATTTGTGTTTAAATATGTTCAAACTTGTTTAAATCATAACAGTAATATTTTTTTATAAGACAGTAATATTTTTTTTTTAAATATCATCAAACAGTAATGCCGGTGGAGCGGGGGAGGGTGCGGGGGGTGCGGGGGTTCGGCGGCGGCGGTTGAGTAGGGGACGGGTGTGCGGGGGGTCAGCGGCGGCGGTTGAGTAGGGGAATCGAGGGTGCGGGGGGTCGGCGGCGGCGGCCGGTGGACTGGGGGGTGCTCGGCGGCGAGGGGGACCGGATCTTGCTAGGTGGGATAGTGATCGAGATGGAGGGGGATCGAGATCGAGTGTCCATGAAATTTAAAAATATTCATGATAGTTCAAAAAATGCCCATGAAATACAATCGAGAAATGAAGGCTACGATTTAAATACAATCGATCTTAGCTAGCTATCTATTCACAATCTTCTTGCCCTTCTTTTTTGCAAATGGAGTTCTTCTGTGGAACGGACGTCCTTTAGGTAGGGTGGTCCTGCTTCTTCTTGTGGTGTATGCTGCTACTTCATCATCGTCGTCATGTTCGATCCTCAGGTCGCCGTACTTGTCGAAGTCTTGCTCATTGGCTACTCCATCCATTCTGATGATCTTCCTTTTGCCTCTCCTCACGACAACATGACTGGCCTTTGGCGGGTCGGTAACGAAGAAGCATTGGTCCACTTGGGAAGCCAGTACCCATGGCTCATTTTTCGCGGTGACGTTTGCGCCCACGGTGTTGGATTTGGCTTCGGGTATAACCATGGTGGTGAAATATCGGTCTTCTTTTAGGACGCTCTTGGCCCATCTGACACGGAACATCGGCACCTTCTCTCTAGTGTAGCTCAGCTCCCAGATCTCCTCGATCCTTCCATAGTATCTGTCCTTGTCCTTACCGGTGTAGGATTCCATCGTTACCCCGGAGTTCTGATAACCATCGCTTTTCATGTCCTTGTCCTCAGTGTAGAATGTGTAGCCGTTGATATCGTACGCCTCATATGTCATCAGGTTGTGCTCGGCGCCATGTGACAAGGTGAATATGAGTTGTTCTTCCGCGGAAGAATCTTCATGTAAAGGGTACGACAGAAGCTTCTGCTTGAACCAACACGTGAAACATGAGTTGTGCTCTTTGAGTATATCTCCGTCCGTCCTCTGTTGGCCTCGGTCATTGTACGTCTTCTCAATAAAGGTTTTGTGCTCTACCACCCAAGGATCGACCACGTCTATGTGTTGTAGCGTGACTAGGTTTGCTCTTTCAAAGTCGGCGAGTCGACCCTCGAAGTCGACATGCATTTCGCGGCGACCCTCACGGTGACCCCATCCAGCGAGCCTACCGAGGTGCCTGTTGACGGGCAGACCAACGGGGTTCTCGATGCCTAGATAATTCGTGCAGTAGGAGATGCACTCTTCGGTCAGAAAGCCCCTGGCTATACTTCCCTCTGGACGTGACATGTTCCGAACGTATCCTTTGATGACACCATTCATCTTTTCAAACGGCATCATGCTGTGCAGGAACGTCGGCCCGAGTTGGATGATATCCTCCACAATATGGACCAGCAGATGCACCATAACATCGAAGAATGCGGGCGGGAAGTACATCTCAAGCTCGCATAGTATCACCACGATCTCTTCCTGTAGCCTTCTGAGTTGCCTCACGCCAATCGACTTCCGAGAGATGACGTCGAAAAAGTTGCATAGGCCAAATAGCGTTTCACGGACGTGCGCGTCCATGATCCCACGGATTGCAACTGGAAGTATCTGCGTCATCAGCACGTGACAGTCGTGAGACTTCATCCCGCTGAACTTCTGCTTCGTTGGGTCTAGGTATCTGCTTATCTTCCCCGCGTAACCGTAAGGAAGTTTTACTCCTAGGAGGCAGGTGAAAAACTGCTCGATCTCCTCCTGACTTAGAGTGAAGCACGCGGGAGGGTAGTCATTTCCGGTCTTCTTGGCCTTTTTGCCTTTGCGACGACTTTCTGTGTCCTGCTTCGCCTCATCATCATCATCATCATCATCATCATTAGCGTGAAGCTCCTGCCTGATGCCCATTGATTTCAAGTCTGCCCTTGCTTTCGGCCCATCTTTGGTCCTCTCTGGCATGTTGAGCAGGGTACCAAGCAGACTCTCGCACAGTTCTTCATGATATGCATGACATCAAGGCTGTGAGGCACACGGTGGATCTTCCAGTATGGCAATTCCCAGAAAACAGACCTTGTTTTCCATACCTTCAGCAGCGGCTCTGGCGCCTTTCGCTTCTTTCCCGGCTCTGGCGCCTTTTTCTTCTTTCCCGACAGTGGGTAGTCTTTCCAATTTTTCAACAGCTTGTCTATTTCCTCGCCGCTCCTCGTACACGGGCGTTTTCGGGGTTCGGTTTCACCATCGAACAGATCCTTGCGTTTCCTCCACGGGTCATCGTCGCGAAGCCACCTTCGATGTCCCATGAACACGGTTTTCGAAGACCCGGGATCTCTATCTAGCTGGCGATACATTGTGTCATCCATGCACCTTACGCATCTAGAAAATCCATGGACTACCTGCCCCGCGAGATATCCGTAACCGATATAGTCGTGCACCGTCGTGAGCAGTGCGACTCTCATAGGGAAATATTCTTTCTCTGCGGCGTCCCACGTATTGGCTGGCATTTTCCACAGCGTGTCAAGCTCCTCTTTCAGCAGCCCCAGATATAGATTGATGTCGTTCCCTAGTTGTTTCGGCCCTTCAATTAGCATACTCATGTGAATGTACTTCCTCTTCATGCACAACCAGGGGGGAAGGTTGTACATCCACACAAACACATGCCAGGTGCTATGTGTGCTTCTCTGGCTGCCAAACGGATTGACTCCATCGGTGCTCGTGCCCAGCATGATGTTCCTTGGATCGTTCCCAAATTATGAGTCTTCGAAGTTCAATGCTTGCCACTGGCTCGCATCCTTAGGGTGACTCAGCATCTTGTCTTTTTTATCTATCTCCGGATCATTTGCATCATCTTCTCGCTTCTTCTCCTCCCTATCCGTTTGCCAACGCAGGAGCTTTGCTACCTTAGGGTCCGCGGAATACCGCTGCAGACGAGGAGTGATCGGAAAGTACCACACCACTTTTCAAGGAGCTTTCTTCCTCTTCTTGTATCGAGTGACGCCGCACACCGGACATATGGTAGACTCCGCGTGCTCATCCCGATAAATGATGCAATTTTTCATGCACACATGGTATTTCACGTGCGGTAAATCCAGAGGACACAGGATTTTCTTCGCCTCCTCCAAACTGGTCGGGCACTTGTTCCCCTTGGGAAGACGTTCGTGCCAGAATGACATGTTCTCGTTGAAACATGCGTCGGTCATTTTGTGTTTTACCTTCATCTCTAGAGCCATGAGCATTACTTTCAGGCGGGTATCCTCGGGCCTGCATCCTTCATACAATGGAGTAACCGTGTCTAACTCAAGTTGATCCATCTTGGCTTTCTCTCAGGCGGCAGCTCTTGCGTTATCCGTCTGCTTGAGAAGCAGCTCTTGAATATGAGGGTCCTGCACCCAGCCCATCGATGGTCCAGCGTCGTCTGCTCCGCCGGCATCATCATCTTCATGATCATGCCCGTCGTCTGCTCCGGCATCTTCCTCATCATCGTGTCTTGCATCTTCTACATGATGACTGTGTACAACATCACCGTCGTGATCATCTCCTGGGGATTCTTCGTCTTCTCGCCCGCCGAGCCGCGGTGGTTGTCTTGCTGCCCTTCCTCATTTCTTGCCCGGCCCCCATGGACGACTTCGTAGTCATCTTCATCACCTTGCCACCGATAGCCATCCATGAAACCACACAAGAGCAGGTGGTCCCGCACCTGCCCGGAATCCGGGTCCGCAATAAGGCTCTTTAGCTTGCATCTTCGACACGGACATCTTATCTCCGTCTCATTCTTTTGAAGCATCTCGGCCTTCGCGGACGTCAAAAACCTATTCACGATGCCTTCGGTCATTGTGCGGACCATGGTCGCCTGCGGGGTAGAGCAAAACGATATTTTAGAACCAAGAAAAAATTTGGCATGACTTTCCCTAAAAATAGGACCAAAAAGAATGCTTAATGCCAAAATTCTCGCCCAAACAGAAATGAATCAACATTCCGGCAAAATATTGGCAACTATCGCATTTCAAATACCGGTACACCTCCAAACACAAACACATATGCAACACGACAAACATATGAAACACCACGAACATACATAGATCTAGCTAGGCCATAAAAAGTGCATGTGCACATTGTTGTAGGGAGAACAACATAAATATAGCTTCCCCCCTTACTTACCTATCAAAACAAGGTAATTTAACCACTTAATTTGAATGAATCTATGGTGGAAATGAGGTGAAAAAGAGGAGGCACCCGAGACAAGGAGGAGGTGGAGAGAATGAAGTGGGGAGAAAGTGAGTGTGGGTAGGAGAGGCTGTCCAAAGTATCTTGTTGCTGCCCACTTACTAATGGCGCACTATCACTAAATGCGCCATTAGTAATCCAGGTTAGTAATGGCGCACCTTCTGGCGGTGCGCCATTAGTAGTTTTGCAAAAAAAACATACTAATGGCGTACTTTTCTACAGTGCGCCATTACTAGTTTAAACTAGTAATGGCGCACGGTTGTACAGTGCGTCATTAGTAGTATTGCAAAAAAAGGAATAAAAATATAATAAAAAAACAACTTTAGTGGCGCACTTTCCGACGGGTGCTCCATTACTAGTTACAACTAGTAATGGCGCACTGTGTCTGGATGCGCCATTAGTATGTTTGGATAGGCGCACTAGTTCAAAAAAATTTGATACTAATGGCGCACCTTGGGCCAGGTGCGCCATTAGTAGTTTCAACTCTAATGTCGTATCAGAAGGTGGTGCGCCATTAGTATATACTAATGGCGCACCCCTTGTCTGGTGCGCCATTAGTGTCAATCCCATCTATAGCCCTTTTTCTAGTAGTGCATTGTTGATAGATCGAATACGGTTGTGTTGATCAAACACCCCTATTTTTAGGTCCTCAATGTCATCATGTTGCTCTGGTAGGGCATTCTTGACTTTTTCAAGTACTTTTTGCTTCTCTAGAAGGGTATTGTTGACAGATTCAAGTTGACGTTGTGCAGATGGTAGGAGATGCTTCACAGCTTCACATTCTTGTTGCTGCTTTGCCAGGGCCTTCTTGACAGCTTCAAGTTCTAGTTGCTGCCATGTCAGGGCCTTCTTCATAGCATCTAGTTTGTCATGCTGGTTTGTTAGGTCATGCTCGACTACTACTGGTTCTTCGTGTTGCGCTGCCAGTGCGCTGATGCTGGTTCAGATTGTTGTTTCTGGGGCAAAATACTTGCGGTAAAGCCATCATTTTAGTGTCCTAACTTTCCCTATAGAAAAAATACATACATGTTACATCATATGGGAGAATTTCAAAAGCTATAGATGCATCTACCGCAATATACAGTTACATGGGTGAACACTAGTCAAAAGTAAGGAAGTGTTTACAAAAAAGAGTTGACCCACTCACCAGGTGAACCCGCTTTCTCTTTGATTTGCTTGAGCTGGGTAATACATATGCATTTAAAGACAGGAGTGGTTTGAACTCTTGAAGTAGCACATATAGACCCTTAGTCACCACTTCTAGTCGGTGACGATAATATTACAGCCATAATGTACTTGAAGACATTAGATTGTAGTGCACATTTTACATCCCATGACACATGACAGAGAAAGTAAACATATTCTAACCATAGTTGAAAAGTTTCCAATAACACTGACTTGTACATCTTTAGTACCAACTGGATCTGCATCTTTTTAGACACTTTCAGTGTCACACTCATTCAGTTCTTCATGGTGTGTAAATCTAAGTGAAGGACCATGTGCTCGTCCATATGATAAGATGGGTAATCTGTCATACAACGGGAATACCAAGCTAGTAAATCGAGAAGCTTTTCCTGTCAATACATGTTCTTCTTCTTCATTTGGTCCATATGCTTGTCCCAGTACGTTGTTGATGTGTAAACATGTGTTGCGTAACAATGATCGGTAGTTGACATTAGGTGCAAAATGAGGCGACGATACTTTCAAATATTGGTGCCAAAATGAGTAAACACATGCTTAATTACTCTTAGATCAAGGTAATGAAGTAGCAATGTAAGAACCCTAGCTGGACTCACCAGCAGCCTTAACCCGATTAAGAACCCTCAGTTTCATATCTTGTAAACACAACAACAACTTTCACATGGAAAACTAACTAGATTTGGTAATGTAAACACACTTGATAATTTGGTGGGTTAGAAAGGGAATAATTGAGAGATACGGGAGGACATCTTGTTTCTTGTAGGGGACATGACTGTTGAATAAATAAATGGCATTATTTGGGGATTTTCTACATGTATATGTTCTATGATCCAGGAAATGATCTAGCAATTGACATATTGGCATCCTGGAGTAGTTGAGACCAAAAGCATCTAGAGAAAGCATACCGACTTAATCAGAAGAAGATATACTCAAATATTACATCAACAATTTGCTAATCAACAAACGGTAGATAGAATGACATGTAGTATTAACCTGGGGCACAATAAGAATGCCAATCTTAAACTCGAATAAGAACCCAAGGTTTTTACTCCATCCGATCAATCCACACTACCTGTCACTCCAACGGATATATCTCGACGTGTTTTAGCGGTAGATCATCCATTTGAGCGAGAAGTAATATGGATCTGAGCGAGTAGTTTAAGCACAAGAACACAAAGAGAACTCATCCATTAGAATGAGATCTTGGGGTACTTTAACCATCATAGCACATGGTGTGCACCAGAACGTCGTCCATCAGGGTTGGCTCCCTGACCAAACGATTTGTGGCCATAGCTAGCGAGAACCACCGATGGGGAGGGGGGTGGATCTGGATGCGTAGAGAGAGAGAGAGAGAGAGAGAGAGAGAGAGAGAGAGAGATTGAGAGAGAGAGACAGAGACAGAGACAGAGACAGATATAGAGAGAGGAGATAACTCATTTTATGTAAGGGTATGTGATTAGTGTGGAAGCTAGAGGCGGTATTTGGGGACGGTTGGGATTAGTTGGGCACGCAGGCAGTTCAAAAACGAGTGGAGGGAAGGAAAATTTTTAGGGAATTTTTAGTGGGGGAGGCAAGGATAAACTGAGCTTTGTTCAGTTCTAGTTTTTTTCCTTTATATTACGCAAGAACAAATTTTTGTTAACTTGCAGGACTTTCACAAATAGTCATCACCACTTTCATATGAAAAAAAGAAACCACAATTCATCTGAGACCATGTTCCTCGCAAAAATGCTGGTTCTACGTTGCTTGTAAAAGTGTTCATGTAGTACTGTGTTTATTGTTTTATTAACGTGAGACCAATAGGTTTGCAACGCGTGGTCATTTTGTTCATGAATTTTACTTGAGAAAGCACATTCCTCATGTTAGTGTGTCATCACTACAAAAAAAAGACACATCCGTGACATTTTGGGCCGAACAAAAAAATTCTATCATACATATGACACTTCTATGTCGATAATTGTGACAAAACCCGGTATCATTATAGATGTGGTGGGCTCCTACTTCTATGACAAAAAATCATGATAGAAAATGGGCTTTTTGTCCTGGGCGGGCCAGAGACGCAGCTGCATGACATTCTTTGGGCCGTCCATGATGGAAAAAATCGTGGTAGAAGCGAGGGCGAGGAAAATTTCAGGGAGTTCCCGGTTATGGTGGGCGGTCGGGGGCCGATCGATGCGCATTTCTCTCGTACACGTACGCGCGTGTGTGCGAGGCGTTGGCTCTAACTGAACCCGAGCGAGGCGTTGGGATCTAACTGAACCCAACCGATTGCACTGCAGGCTATGCGTTACTAAACCCGAGCGATCAATTCCTTCGCTACTGCTGCTAACTGAAGCCGATCGATGCTGCCTCTCTGGATGAACAGTGAGTGTTGGGGGGGATGAACAGTGAGCGGTGGGAGTGGATGAACAGGACCCGTGGCGTTGCCTCTGGATGAACAAGACCCCGATCGATCGAGCCGGTTGGGGCTGGATGAACAGGACCCCGTGGAGGGCTGGATGAATAGGACGACCCCGTGGAGGGGGTGGATAAACAGTAGACGGTGGAGGGGTGGATGAACTGTAGCCCGTGGAGGGGTGGTTGAACAGGAGCCCGTGGAGAGGGGTGGTTGAACAGTAGCCGGTGGAGTAGCGCGCGGTGGAGGCTGGATGAACAGGAGCCCGTGGATGAACAGCCGCTGGTGGAGGCTGGAGGAGGTCGACAGTGGATGAACAGTAGCCCATGGAGGCTGAAGGAGGTCGACGGTGGAGATGAACAGTATCCCATGGAGTCCCGTTTTGTGGTACGCCACACCCCTCTCGATGAACCGGACCGCCGTTTCGACCGTAGCGCTCCAACACAAGTGTGTTTTGTCCGTTTTGCGGTACACCACACCCCTCCCGATCAACAGAACCCTCGTTTGGACCGTATGAGGTCCGTTTCCTCCATTTTGTGGTACGCCACACTCCACCCGATGCACAGGATCCCATTTCGAACGTGGCCGGTCGAACACAAGGCCGTTTCCTCCGTTCTGCGGTACACCGGGCCTTGTTTCCATCGCCTGTTCCGTCCAAGCCCTCCCAATGAACATGACCACGCATTCCGTTTCGACCCAGCCGGTTAGCTCCCCATGAACACGACGACGACGTTGTTTCTCCGTTCCAACCCAGCCATGTACACGAGCCCTAGCCGTACATATATATGCGCGAGTAGGCGTTCGAGACCCCGCCCGTATGTACACATACGTGGCCGTATTTTCTTTCTTGCACATTGGCCGCTGTACGTACGTGTACATGGTATGTGCGCGCCTCTACTACGACACGTGCGCGCCTCTACATCCACCAGTATGTACGTACACTTTCGCGACCAGAATGACAACAATACATACGCTTCGACCAGGTGGATCCCGACTGTCAAGCACTTCCTTTCGTGCGAAGATGTAGCTGGTGGGTCCCAGCAGTCAGGGGGGCGAATCATTTTTTTTTGCCCGGACGCACTTCCTTGCGTGCGACGGTGTGGCTAGTGGGTCCCAGCAGTCAGGGGGGCGAATCGTTTTTTTCGGACGCACTTCCTTGCGTGCGAAGATGTAGCTGGTGGCTCCCGGCAGTCAGTGGGGCGAATCATTTTTTTAGACGCACTTCCTTGCGTGCGAAGATGTGGCTGGTGGGTCCCAGCAGTTAGGGGGCGAATCATTTTTTTCGCGAAATACGGTGGCCCGTCCAGTGGGTCCCCGCTATCAGGTGGAGGAAAATTATTTTGCGCGTAATAAGGAGGCACTTCCGATGGTGTGGCGTACCCAGCTGGTAGCTTCTCCACGTACAGTCCACTTCCGATGGAAGTCATTCCTTGACGACGTTGACCACGCCGCGCCGAAAGCACCACGGTGGTGGACGAGGTGTGGCCTAGCAAGGGGACAACGCAGAGCCGGCGAAGACGCGGCAGTGGATGCACACTCGGAGAGGAGTACGCGGGTTCACAGGTTCGGCTGCGCTGCCGTCGTCGCAGAATAACAGGGGGTGTTGGTGAGTGGAGGGATGGCCTGCCAGCGGTGGGAGTAGTAGGGGCGGTGAGGGATCCGCGGCAGCACAGCCGGCCACGGGAGGCAGGAGCAGGCGGCACGACTAGCGCTACTTTGGCGGCTGGAGCAAGAAGACCAGAGGTTCAAGAAGCACGACGGCCGTTGGATGGACATCGTACGGTCACTCCAGCTAGAATCGTTTATATTGACTAAGTTGACAAAGCCCTTGGTATGTTAACTTAGTAGGCCCACAGGTCAGCTTCCGAAACGGTGTGCCCCAGATGTCAGGGGGAGGAATCATTTTTTGGGCGGGTGAAGCTAGAATATCCGAGATTGAAGAAGAAGCACGGCATCCGTTGGATGGACATCCAACGGCCACTGCTGCTAGAACCGTGTGTTGACTATAAGTTGACAAAGCCTTGCATACGCGTCAACTCTATTTTTTTAGGGAATGCGTCAACTTAGTAAGGCCAGAAGTGTGTGGAGAGAACTTATAGCCCATTTGAGATTTCTAAGAATGTGCAACCCATTTTTGAATTCTAATGGAATTTACTACAGCCCATTTACACTTTCTTAAAAGTACAGCCCATTTCAACCAACCGTTCAAAATAGAATTCAATAAAATTTCCCACATTTTGAGGGGATCCGAAATATTTTTATCCCGAAATTTCTAGTCAGATTAAATACAATTTCAATATAAATTTATATCACATAAAAATCCAATGAAACATTGCGCTCGCGACAATTAATGAAATTAAAATTTTCAATATCCAAAAATAATATTTTATAAAGAAATTACGTGTTTGGTGCATTTTTTTATAGTTACTACCCAGTTTTTATAATTACATCCCATTTATTATTTCTTAAAGCCCATTTTCTTGTTAAGCCTAATGCATCCCTCCTAGGAAAGATTTGCAGCCCAGCGGGGTGGAGAATAACAACTTGACCTTGCCTGGGTATTCCTAAAAAAAGTATAGCTGGGCTATCCATTTTCAGCTTGAAAAAAATAATATCTGGGATGGATATCTGGCCTGGGCTAGACGGGCCACAGCCCGCCCAGTTAATACCTGGAGTGATGTTTCGTTTGTTGTTCAGGGGAGAAACATTAATATCTGGGCTAAACATCAAAAAACTCTGCAGTGCTCACACCTCAAAAACACAAATACTGCTCGAGCTGCTTGGTCCCAGCTGTCGGCCGCTTCTTGTGCAATTCTCTCGTTTATTGACTAGTACATAGGTTGACAATGGTGTGGGACCGTGATGTCAGGAAACCAGGAGGAAGCAAAATAAATTATAGTTTTATATGTCTATATCTATATCTATACTACTTATTATATATATTTATATTTATTATATATAGTATATCAGTTTTGAGATGGATCTAGAGCTTCAATCATAACCGTTGGTCTCCAAAATCCAAGGGCTAAGATCAGCCGGATTCACCATGAACAGTAGACTGGTGTTGCCTCTGCTATGTTCTAGAATATTCACGTGGCCCTTCTAGGAGAAAAAGTCCCATATGCGATGCCTCATGGGCTATATTTTACGGCTTGAGCGCATGACGACTTGAGCCCAAATAAGAAGGTTTGGGAGGAGAATGGGAAGAAATAATAATAGAGTAACTTACAGTTTTTAATGAACCTCTAGTGTTTTAGATGTGAATGTACACTTTTTTGTATGAGTATTAAAAACAATTGTGGGTGGAATTCCAGTTATCAAAATCACTCTATTATATTTTTTTCGAGTCACACTCCAAAATCACTCCATTCTTTTAAGACGTGCATTGCACGTGCATACATACTACTCCCTCCGTCCTAAAATAAGTGACTCAAAAATGACTCAACTTTGTACTAATGTTAGTAAAAAGTTCAGTAAGTCTTGAGTCACTTATTTTGGGATGGAGGGAGTAGTATATAATAAGGAGGCACTTGCATACGTTAGGCTATGGCCTTGGTTGGTCCCCATTGTCATCCTCTCCAAGTAAAGTCATCTCCTCGCCCACGCACGCTTTCTGCTCGAAACAGTCAGCGCCGTCCGCCCCGCTCCCTGGTGCAGGCGATTGCTCCGCCTTCAAACGACACAAATGTCGTCTGTCCATCCATCTGCCGCCCACTTTAATGATACGTGGTTGCTGAGGTGGCTACTCCAGCGCCACACACCCGTCCCTCCGCCGCCCACCATTTCTATATAAACTGCTGCGTCGGCCATAGCCGCAGTCATCTACATCTGTTCCCTTTCTCCTGCCCACACCACTACTGTCCACCATGGCTTCCTCGCGCTCCAGCGCTCGACAGGCAGACGACGGACCACAAAGGGATGTCAGCCATTGCGGCCGAACGGCTGGCCGGCAGGCAGCCGGAGGATGACGGCGTCCCAATGGAGAACATGGTAGTCGACAATCCAGGGCCAACCCCCTCCTCCACGCCATCCTCGCTGGTGCATTGCACCATGACCATCAGTGAGGCCCGTGCCCAATATATGGACACGGTGAGGCAGATGCGTGAGGAGCAGTTCCGGGAGGCGCAGGCCGATGCCGCCTACAACCACCATCTCCTCCAGGAGCACCTGCAGGCGGAGGAGCAGATCGCTGCGGAGCGGGCGGAGCAGGAGGCGTTGCTCGACTCGTACCGCTCCGCCCGCAAGGGCTGCCTTGAGAGTTGGCGGTAACGCATGCGGGTGGCGGAGGCTGCGGCCGCCTACAAAGAGGGCGTTGAAGCGGGCGAGGCGCTGTTTGGCGAGACTGAGGACGAAGCAGAAGATAATATCGGCTCCGACGAGTCACCGCTCCGCTGGTGTCGACGAGGCCCTGTTCCGCCGAGGCCCCGCGGCACTAACAACGAGGAAGAGGACACCGCCGGCTTTGCCGAGGCCCCGCCCCGCCAACAACAAGGCAGAGGACATCGCCGGCTCAGCTGAGGCCCCACCCTGCCGACAACGTGGGGGAGGATTTCCACCGCTCCGCCGAGGCACTGCCCGCAGGCAATGAGACAGAGGACATCGCCTGCTCCGCCGAGGCCCCGCCCCGCTGCCAACGAGGCCGCGCCACACAGAAAACAAGGAAGAGTAGAACACGGTAGGTCGCCACCGCTCGGGTCCAAATAAGGCCACTGCTACTACCCTCCGGTTGAAGCCAAGCTAGGCGGGTTGACCATTGACGGCCGGTTAGCTTCTTGGCGGCGACGTGGAGTCGGAGAGCTGTGCTGGAGAAGAATGCTACTTCTACTTAACTGCTGGTGCAGTTGGTTGACTGACATGTTGGCCCAACAGGCCACATGTCAGTTACGCAACTGCACCTGCAGTTAAGTCACTGAAGCTTTTGTTTGGCTCAGTGGGACACCGGTGGGTAGCTTCGGTTAATTAATTATACCTCCAGCGCACCCCTTTTTAGTTGAAGAATGTGTGAAATGTAATGAAATCCGGCATGTTTATATGAAATCCGACCATGTACGAATGAATTTATTTCGATTAGTTTGAATTCCTGTATCGCTGGCATTGGATGAACATGCAAAACAATATGTACTAGCATTATTCCCAGGGTGATCACCTCGTTTGCAGCAGTTTCACATGTACTCCCTCCGGTCCTTTCTATACAAGTTTTGTCTGCAGTCAAAGTATCTCTAATTTGACCTATCTTATACAAAAAAAGTATGCACTTTCATAATGTGCCAAGTAAAAAGGAACGGAAGGAGTACAAAGAGTTTGAGCAGCTTTTTAGCGTTTCTGTACATTGCAATCAAATACACAGGACTGGCAATTCATAGAGAACATTCAAAACAATCGATGATTATGCATCTCAGCGACTCACATGTCAAAGGCAATATTTACTTCACAACTAAAGAATAAAGAAAAAAATGATCGACACTGCTGACAGCAAGGGCGTCCCATTCGAAAATATCAAACGCATGTCTTAAAATCAATGAGCAAAATTTGACAAGGTTGTCCCATTCCAAAATATGAAATGCCTACAATTGTGGAATGGGCAGGGTTTGCCATCACTTCGGACACTGACATGGCACCTCGTGCTAAATAAACCAACTATTCTTTTTGTGCAGTTCCACCAAAATCAACCAAATTCGCGCGTAGCTTGTATGATTTTGCCTTTATATGTTGCAACGCCTTGAACTTATCGGCACCTCCTTTCTTGTGGTGGAAATGAATGATTCGATGTATTCATGAACATTTTGTGCAGTTCCCATTTAAATCAAGCTGATCACCCCTGTTTGCACAAATACAAAAAAAAGTGATTAGTATAAAGCAAACTGTACTATGAACTGACAGTTTAAACAGGCACCTACATGGTCCATGTAGAGCACACTTTTAGAAAAATGGAACTCACCAGAAAGAATCCTAGAACAACATTGTACTCGCGCATCACAACAAAAAAATGGAGATTTGTAAGTCCTTCTGAGCTGAAGTTAGTTTGGTCTTGTGGGGAGCAATGTAACCATCCTTCAACTGCTCCTTCTGATGAGAATCCTAGAACAACATTGTACTCGTGCATCACATCAAAAAAATAGAGATTTGTCAGTCCTTCTGAGTTGAAGTTAGTTTGGTCTTGTGGGGAGTAATGTAACCGTCCTTCAACTGATCCTTCTGATGAGAAGATAGGCAGGGCTTCTTCATCCTGGCATAATCGGAACTAGTCACTTCACGTACTCCATATTCTTCTTCAGAGGAAGATGATCCTGTTGTGCAAAGACAAGAGGACAACTAAATGCTAGCATCCCTATTTGCTCGAAAAAAGGAAAGGAAATATTTAAACAACACAGATGACGCACTTCTCAAGGACAATACCACTTTTTCATGATAGTATCTAAACAGTAGCACAACACCAATAGAGATGACAAAGCTCAATCATATGGATGAATTAGTGGGCGTGTACCAACCTTTGTCAGGAGGCTTATTGTGTAGAGCATACAGATCAAGCACTTTTCCGGAACCATCTGTTGCTATCTACTGTGGTGGCCATGCTTACTATATACTCCTCGATTAGTTTAATGTTTCCAACATCTTTTTGTGCAGTTCCACTAAAATATATGGTATCTTCAAAGAAGATCCCTATTTTCACAAGTAGAGATAATTACGTATTACATTAAGAGTGTCATCAAATCAGTGGCAAAACAATTGCTCGTTCCAGCCGTAGCAATAAATTAAGATGCAAAACTAATCATTACTCGTGTCATCACAGTTCTAGTGCTTCATTACAGCTCCGGGAGTTGATTTTTGTTTTTCCGCTTGTTCTTCCCCTTCATCACTTGGTTCAATAACAGACAAACTTTGCCTTCAATATAAGATTTGGCATGTCAATTAGGGAGCACAAGTATAGTACTAAAAATGACATTAATTTTCTGATGAAAGCGGCAAAATACATCCCAATTGTTGTGAAATATCCATATCTTACCTCAATGGGATATTACGGTGCACATACAGATTGGAAGTCTTGTCTCCATTTGTGCAGTTCACTAAAATCAAGCAACCTTATCATACAAGTAGAACAACATATGAAAGCACACTGCAGAATCATGTGAAAGAAGGCTAGTACCGACCTCTCATGATGCGGAATTCAAACAACTCACAAGAAGAAGATTTGAACCAAATTTTCCAACATGGATGGGAAGTAAGATCTGCTCTTGTGTAGTTCCACTAAGATCAAGAAATCAAGCAACATTTTTGGTGTGACATTTTGGTTGAACTGCACAAAACACTCTTAAAACAAAAGTGTTTTGTGCAGTGAAACAAAAGGTCAGAATGGCAACGAGGTGAAGTAGATAACCCTGTTTACACAGAGGTGCAAAGGAAACAATTAGTGGTCAATAGCGGTGGATGACACAGAAGCCAACAAAAAGAAGCATCTACCTTATCTAAATGGGAAAGAAAGCGACAGTAGCATTTCTCAAACGGTGGCATTGATTAATTATAACATAGAGATTATATTAACTATAAAAATCGTTGAACATGTAATTTGCTTTTAACTATGGCATTGCATCAATTTTCTAGCAGCATTATTATAGGGTGTTTGTTTACGGGGACATTTTGGTGTAGGGACTTAAAAAACTCTGTGTCAGTCCCATCTAAACCGAACAGGAGGGACTTTTAGGGACTAAAAGTGGGCATTTGGGGCTAAAAAAAGAAGACCCCGAGGGAGTATTTTTGGGACTTTTTGCAATAGTTACCCCTGCCACGCATCGCACCTTGTCTCTATTAGTTCATTACTTGGGGTAACATGGTCTTTTACCATGTCATTTAATAACCTCTAGTCCATGTTTATTCCCTGGAACCAAGCTGGTAGGGACTAGGGAGTTTTTAACCAAACAGGGCCTTAGATTAACAACAGCTAATGAGTTGCACGGGATAATGGACGCACCAGCACCATGTGCATCTACTGATGTACTGTGGTCATGCACAGTCTGTTGCAACAAAGAACAAACAACAAAGGAGCATATTTGTGTTGGTCCCAGTTTTTTTATCTTTAGACACCTTTCCCTATTTGAGCGCAGCAAATCTAGTCCTGCTCAAACTCTACAGCCTTGTCCCCCAAAACAAAAGATCAGTTTGTTACAGATGTGCGTACTGCATTTGTCATTGTTTTCCCTTTTCGACCAACGTAGGTGCTGGATAGCCAGTCTGTAATAGTACTTTCGCCCCTTCCTTTCCTCTTGGAACCACGTCCTAGATTTATGCGATACAACTTTCCCCACTACTTTCCCCCATTCCTTTCCTCTTTGAACCATGTCCTAGATTCATTCTATACAACTTTCCCCCTTTATTTCCTCTTTGAACCACGTCCTAGATTCATGCTATATACAACTTTTCCCACTACTTTCCCCCACTCCTTTCCTCTTTGAACCACGTCCTAGATACATGGTATACATGCAGCTAGAGCAATGCATGTGGAGTAAGTAAATTATACCTTAAGGTTCTTGGGGCGTGGTTTGGTGGGCGACGGGACAACAGCGAAGAAGAAGGGGTCAGAGGCCCTCCTACGGCGCCGCTGGGTGAAATTGAACAGCTGCGCCGGTAGTGGATTCCCTCCCTTGCCGATGGCGACAGCGTTAAGCCTCCTTCCCTTCCCGGCGGATGGATCCTGCCGGCTCTTTGAGCAGCAGTGAGTGGAGAGAGAGGCCAACGAAGTCTTGTTTAGATCTGGAAAGGGCGAGAGAGTTTGAAGAGTGCAACTACAAGCGCTGAGGTTCCAGTGTATATATATACTGGAGAGAGAGTGTGAAGCGTGCAAACCCTAGAAAACAAGTGTCGAGGCTGCAGCTTATACGTGATGAGGTGATTATACGGTCACTATGGTCACTACGAGATCATATAGCTCCATATCCATCCATTTTGACCAGTCAAAGAATCCTCATGGCACAAATTATGCTCAAGTGTAGTTATCGAACCCGAGACCTCAAGTTTGATGAGCGAACATGCTAACCAGCTACACAACCTCCCGTTATGTTCAACGAGAGGAAAATAACCTTTTATACATTCCTACATTCATGTGACAAGCATGCCCTGTTTTGTGTGTGTGTGTGTGTGGGACTCATTGGGATTTCAATCATAATCGTGTCATGTGGCTTTGCTGGTAAGACTATCCACATTGGTGCAGAAATAATGCAGCCTTAGTCACCTTACCTCTCTCCATGTAGTACGTTAGGTCCCACCAGTCAGAGGGTGAAACAAACAAATTAATAAGAAAAAGTAAAAGCGCCAGCGGTGTGTCTTACCTCACACATCTCGCTACTGCTCGGGAACACTGTCCAATTGATCCCTCTGTTCGCTCACGAACTATTTTAAGTGAATCCTTATTATAAGATGCACACAATTTTGGGCACTTGTATTCGACTTAAGTCAGTGTGCCACCGTATCTTGTATAATTACTACTCCCTTTGTCTAGGTGTAATAAGTCACGTTAGAAGGTGCATCAGGACCAAGGTGCGTGCGTGTGCGTGTGTGCGTGTGTGTGTGTGTGTGTGTGTGTGTGTGTGTGTGTGTGTGTGTTTGACAACATGTGTGTGTTAGAGAGAGCGACAGATCGACCTACTCCTACAGAGAGATGGTGTATCCTCTCGTTTGCGGGCGTGTCCGGGAGGGACATGCGGACAGCTGCCATGCCCGCTCCTGACCAGCCTGGCCCACCCAAAGCCCCTCCATCGCCCGCGCGCGCTTCCTGCCCGAAACGGTCAACGCCGCTCCAAAGAATCGGTGCCGCATTCATGCCCGGGCAGAGCGGACGTGACCTCTCACTGGCGCAAGAGTGATGGTTGCTTCGTCCGTCCAACTTACTGCTGGGTCTATGTGATTTGACGGCTCATTGGTCTTTATTACTGAGGTGGTAGGGCTGCTGGATGTCCCACGCTTTCGGCGAAAGGAGGTACTACTAGATTACAATTTTCTCCATTCTTACAGCAGAGGAGTGCAAGAGAAGTCAAAACACGCAGGCTCAGTGATTACATGGCCCACCTCACACTATCACCATATTTTCTGGACACCGTGTGACACCTAAGTCTTTACATAGTACTCCCTCCGTTCCTAAATATTACTAGATGAGTCCCCGTGCATTGCCGCGGAACAGCCGTATATCTCTCTGCACAAAATTATTGATTTCATATAACTAAAAAAAACTCTATAACCGCATGACAAATGTGGTAGCCAAACTTAATAAACTCCCATCATCATTTGGATCATCCCACGTAAGGAAAAAAGATCAGCCAACTCCTACTACATAATGGGATTATATTTTTCTTTTTGACATGTTAATGGGACTTAAAAGCTCAATTACATGCATGCTACCAGTGCATGCTTGCATCTAGACATGTTGATGTGATTTAAAACCCACTCACATGCATGCCACGGTATTTCTGCATGCTTGCATGTGGCTTAGTGCGGAGCCTCTCAACATCTAGATCAGATGGCTATTATGGACTGATTTAGTTCATCTAACGGCTACATTAATTTTGATGATGTGCCTCAAGGAGAGGATAGAGAATTCCTACTAGTGGGGGCTAGCTATTACTAGTAGATAAGTCTTTGTAGAGATTCCACTAGGTGAACTACATACGGAACAAAATGAGTGAATCTACACTTAAAATGCATCTATATAAATCCGCATGTGGTTCATGGTGAAATCTCTACAAATACTTATATTTAGGAACGGAGGAAGTACTAGTATAGTACGTAGTGTAATTTATCAGCGAGATAAATTTGTACAATGCTATGAAGCTTCCAGCTTCTGTTACATGTATCTTGCGTCCAAGGTTGCCCGTTGCAACATTTCATCAAATACAATGGAGACTAACATGCATGCTATTGCATCTCAATGATTGACAAATCATAGCCAATATGTACTCCCTCCGTTCGAAAATAAGTGTCTCAACTTTATGCAAACTTTAGTACAAAGTTGTACTACTACTAAAGTTGACACTTATTTTGGAACAGAGACAGCTAAAGAAAAAAACGATCCACGGAGTCCCTAGCCCTTGAACCGTAAACCCTAACCAGGCTTAAATTTGCTGGCAACGTTGGAGCTACCCAAGAAATGAAGTTTGCAACCCTATGACCATCTGATCATTTTGTGCAGTTTCACCAAAATCGAGATGAGCATCCCTGTGGCAAACAAATTGAAGAAGCGTGATTAGAATAAGATTACTGGGACTAGTTGATTCAAAAATACAGTACGTAGAAGCCAGTAGAGGTATATGCGGGGCAAAGAAGTAGAGAAAATATCCACAGGGAGTGATGTGGGCAGCTGGAGCAGTGGTGCAAGCCGGCTGTAAAGGGAGTTGTACCTGAGGGACATAGCTCAACCTTGAGGAGGGCGGCGGGAGGCGGCAACTGCCCACGTCGCGGTTTCGTGAGAAAAAACAGCGGGGACCCCTCATCGGGACGTGTCGACAGTGGGTTTTCGCCGTCGGCGACGGCGACCGCATCTACACTAAGCATCCACCCCTTCCCCCAGCGGACGTGATCTGCCAGGATGTTAGAGATGTGGCCACAGTCTTTTTGTGCGAGAGAGTGTGAAGAGAGCAACCCCAGCAAGCAACCGTGTAGGTTGGCCCGTCCTGACTATGTATATAGTGGAGCGGTTTGCTTTTCTCTCCATATGAACCTATCATATTGCGTACGTGCCACTGAAGAAAAAAAACTTTATTTATAAATGACGCGGCACCTACTACTCGTTCTCCTATAACCTTGCGCTTGGCATCTCCAAAATATTAACAATGCGATTGGCTCTTCGCCTCTTTGGGAAGTCGAGCAATAATGGTAGTGTAGTATATATCGTTCTGGCTATATGAGACCGAATGAACTGCTGAACGTCCACCACGTGGGCGAGGGTCGAGGGGCGAGGGAGAGTCCTACATACGGAGCAAAATGAGTGAATCTACACTCTAAAATACGTCTATATACATCAGTGTTTGGAGTATGTACTAGTAGTTCATATTGAAATCTACTAAAGGACATATATATTCCAAACAATATGATATAATCTCTATAACCAAGGTATTAGTAGGGACGAGGAGTAAACGGAGGGAGTAGTAAATTTTTCTCCTCGTCCTGCAAGCCACCGCGCGCATGGGCGAGGGAGCGGGCATAAGGCTGAGCAAGCTTCACCTCATCCTGCGAGCCACCGCGCCCGTGGGTGGGGGAGATGGCATACTAAGCAAGCTTCTCCTCGTTCTGCGAGTTGACGGGACACATCAAAATTACTCCAGTGTATAGAGCCTTTCCTCTAAGGTAGGCCCCACATGGTTTGCCTCTTTTTTAATTTAACATAACGCGTCAAGTCGCAGTTTGTTTGTTCACCTGTGGTAGACGATCCACCCTCCACCAAGTGGACAACCAGTACACGTGCCAAATTACCATGTAGGCTTCCTTTTTCATACAGAAATGAGCTCCACCGTGTACCCGCGCGGGCGTGGTTGGGAAAGAGACGGGAGTACGTGCAGGGTGCATGCACCTCTTCTCTTCGCACACGTCCCCACCTAAGTGGGTGTGTGTGAGAGATACAAATCGCGTTCGTCAGTGTT
>NC_041393.1:65183763-65186638 GCF_002162155.2 Triticum dicoccoides
TTGTGTGTGTGTGTGTGTGTGCAAGTCAAAGATATAGGGCGATTGGCCTACCGGAACGTTAGAGGGCACATGTCAAGTTTGTGTGTGGCAGGGAGACATGACTAGAGCGCTCGATGTATCGGTGTGTGTGTGGGGGGGAGGGGGTGGGGGGAGGGGTAGGCAGAGGCCTAACTATAGAGGTAGAATGACTCGTATATGTGTTGAGAAGGAGAGATCCAGCTATGTCTTGAGGGAGATCGGTCGACATCCATACATAACTGAAGGACGGGAAATATGATGGGCAGAGAGAGAGGAGATAGAGAGGGAGGGAGAGGGGTAGAGTGCTGGATGGGTGATGGAGTTGCTTCTCGAAGATGGTGGGAGAGGCCTACTAGACAAACTGAGGGTGGAACTGCAATGTTATCAATAAGAGTGGGGATGTGTTTCTATGTGTGCATGTGCGTGATAGATCTGTCGAGACGCATCCATGGATGATGAAGGGGAACCATGTTTTTGGTAAGAAAATCTAACTAGATCGGTAGATCAATTGTTGTTTGTCAGAGGAAGGGAGAGACACAACTAATGTGGTAGATTGATCGTCGCGAGGGTAAAAACGAGTTATAAGGACCTAGCTAGCTATATGTATAGCGAGAGATCGGTCGGTGTATGTCCATTTGTTAGAGGCAAATAAGGCCCAATGAGACGGATAGACAGAGAGAATGGAGCTAGGAGGTGGTGGGAGAAGCCCGGCTACTAGCTAGATAGGGAGAGGAGTGTGCGGTTGTGAGATCGATGAAAAGAGGGGCGAGAGTTTACTCGTGTGTGTGATCGTATGAGAGGCACGAGGCAAGGACACATAAAGGAGGAGATTGAAGGTGTGTGTGTATGTTGTAGGCAGGCATCGCTGGAGAGGTTTATCGATCGGTGTGTGTCGTAAAGGAGTTGTGGAGACTCTGGGAGAACGACCTAAAGAAAAAAAATGAATGTGCCTGGTGGATAAAATGCCGAGGGAGGGGAGGGAGAGGAGGGCGTGTGCATGCACGAGAGAAATGATTGTGTGGGTGTAAGAGACTAACAAAGATCATAATTTGATATGAAAGCGGATTCATATATTTGAATAGGAGATCATAGTGTTTTAAACATATGCATGCATGAATATAGCGGTGATACACGTGTTGTGCACCTGTTATACCATAATGTGATAATGCATGGCGTTTGCAACTCACAGCTAAATGCCGAACAATCTAAACCATACTATACATCAAACAATCTCACATTTTATTTGCATTTGTGATAATGTGTGGCGTTTGCAGCTTACAACTAAATATCGAACAATCAAAACAATACTATATATCGAACATTCTCACATTTTATTTGAATTTGTGGTAATGTGTGGTGTTCGCAACTCACATCTAAATACTTGTAGGCGTAGGGGGAGGGGCACATAATGTGATAAACACATTATGCATATGAGACATGTTTTAGATTATGAAGGTCTAGCTAGAGCTAGAAATGTAGTGTGATTTGAAATCAAAATAAAGTGGACTCAAAAAATCGAGTTCGAGTTCATATAGTACACATAGTTCATATGTAACTCGAGACTAATCATGTGGTGTGCTGTGAAGATAATACAAAAACGATGGTTTAACTTGACAATAATGATGATGGGAGATCTTATTAAAACAGAGAAACAAATTCAAATACTTTGACTTCACAACAATCATTACTGTAGATCTTATTCAAATAGAGAAATGAATTCAAATTTAGTTCATATTGAAGCGGTAGTATATATGTTTGGAATGCACTAAAGCGTTATTTGAGTAGTAGGTTGCATGCATTATACACGTAGCAAAATATTTTAATTGAACATAACATGAATTCAAAGTTTTTATCGACATTTGTAGTGCACATTGATTTGGTACAGTACACGTTAGGCTTGTCCGGAAATTTCAACCCGCCCCTTGTTAGCCCGAAATATTTAAGATATAACTTTGTCTCGTCGTGCTCCAACAACTCCCTCCATCTCAACCCGTGCCTTGCTATTCCAAAATTACAACGCGCGCGAAAACTCCCACCTCCTGTGAAATCCCGACACACAGAATGCCCGTGGTACCCCTGAACCAAAAGAAGCGCCTCAAATCGGTGGGGGTACTTTCGTAACTTACCCCACATTTCGGACAAGCGCGTCCCTAAGCCATAGTTCCCCACTGCCATCCCATCCGCCCACCCATTCGTACATCGAGGCCGCGAAAACCCGCGATGAAGCCCCACACCCTGCTCCGTCCGCCACCCAGCCGGAGCCTCTTCCCCGACGATGTCGTCCACAGCAACACCTCGACGTCCCTCATCCACCGTACCAGATGAGGATCCATCATCGATCTCCTGGTCCCGCCAGTTCAGCCACCCCGTCCTCCACCTCCAAGGAGATGCCCCGATGTTCCCCTCATCTTTCGCGCCACCTCCATTCCCACACCGCCGTCTTCACCTGCACCACCGGAAGAGCATCATCATCGCCTTTTCCTCGGATGAAGCTGTGGCCTAACTGGCGCCACCAAAGAGGTTGTACACTAATCGCCACATTTTCTTCTTGATTCGATCTCACGGTGCTACCGGCGCTCGGTCCCGAGCTGACACGGCGCGGCTCCATGCACGGCGGTGTCGCCGGCCACTTCCTCCATGGCGTCGCTCCCTCGGCGGCGATGTCCACATCAGTTGGAGCTGCTGCTACTTTAGCTCTCGCCCGCGTTGCTGCTCTGCTCTTGCTCTCGGTCCCCTGCCTGGTCTGCTCTTGCTATTGCTATTGCTCTTGCTCGCGTTGCTGCTCTCGCTCTTGCTCTTGCTTGCAATGCTGCTCCGATTTACCTACACTTCAGTCGACTGAATCGACTTTTGGGTC
>NC_041393.1:65187227-65199704 GCF_002162155.2 Triticum dicoccoides
GACCGGCGGTGGGGAGTGTTTTCGGGGCGGGCGGTGTCAGTGTCAAAACTGGCGGATCTCAGGTAGGGGGTCCCGAACTGTGCGTCTAAGGCTAATGGTAACAGGAGGCTGGGGACACGATGTTTACCCAAGTTCAGGCCATCTCGATCGAGGTAATACGCTACTTCCTGCTTGATTGATCTTGATGATATGAGTATTACAAGAGTTGATCTACCACGAGATCAGAGAGGCTAAACACTAGAAGCTAGCCTATGGTATGATTGTTGTTGTTGTGTCCTATGGACTAAACCCTCTGATTTATATAGACACCGGAGGGGGCTAGGGTTACACAGAGTCGGTTTATAGAGAAGGAGATCTACATCCGAATTTCCAAGCTTGCCTTCCACGCCAAGGAGACTCCCATCCGGACACAGGACGAAGTCTTCAATCTTGTATCTTCATAGTCCAACAGTCTGGCCAAAGTATATAGTCTGGCTGTCCGGATACCCCCTTATCCAGGACTCCCTCAGTAGCCCCTGAACTAGGCTTCAATGACGATGAGTCCGGTGTGTAGATTGTCTTCGGCATTGCGAGGCGGGTTCCATCTCCGAATACCTCAAGATAAATTCCGAACACAAAGACCGTGTCCGGCTCTGCAAGACAAATTCCATATACCACCGTAGAGAGAATAATAATCCACAAATCTAATCTACTGACAACTCTTCATAGTGTGACATCAAGCCACGACTCGGTAATTATTCGAACCGTTTTCTACAACCTGCTTCCGCACACATTGCGAGGCAGTTTCTTTGGCACGTCTTGTCAAACCAGAGATCGTGTCCCCTTATCGCGGGATCTCCATCAATACGTGTATGGGTAACCCAACCCGCACCATTAATCGAGGCGCTTGGACAAATAAGAGATTTCAAGAGGCAAGTGGGGAGGCGCACATTCTGCATCGCCTTTATAAAGGGACAAGGATCTCCCGTTTTCACCCATGCCTTCGTCCTCCTTTGCTCATCCGTTCTCGCACCCTCAAGCTCCAGCGCCCAAGTTCTCACCTTCTCCATAGGACCGCAACATGTCCGGAGCGGGATGCAAGTGGATGGCCTCCTTTGTCACAGAGGAGAACATCACCAAGCTTCGGGAGGCCGGATACCTGGCCGAGAGCATCGCGCACAGGCTTCCAGCAGAGGGACAGATTACCCCCACCCCGAAGTCTCGGGAGATAGTAGTATTTCAACCTCATTTTTGTCCGCGGACTAGGATTTCCACTCCACCCGTTCGTCCGTGGGCTCATGTTCTACTACGGGCTAGATTTTCATGATCTGGCCCCGAATTTCATCCTCAACATCTCGGCGTTCATCGTCGTGTGCGAGGACTTCCTCCGCATCAAGCCTCACTTCAGCCTATGGTTGAAAATCTTCTGCGTGAAGCCGAAGATCGTGAGCGGCCAACAGGCGGAGTGTGGAGGCGCCATGGTGGGAAAGATGCCCAATGTCACATGGCTCGATGGCTCCTTCGTGGAGACCATAAAAGGATGGCAATTAGTTCTATATCACCGAGCCGCGCAACGCCAACTGGGTGGCGGCCCCCAAGTTCAGATCCGGAATCCCCATGCGGCTCACTTCTTGGGAAAAGAAGGGCCTAGCCTAGGGCGAACCCACGGAGCTGACCGGACTCGAGACCTGCATCGAGAGTATGAGGGACAAGAAGATCAAGCTTGTCAACATGGTCCAGGTCATGCTCATTCGCCAAATTCTCCCGTGTCAAAGACGGGCATTTGATATGTGGGAGTTTGACCCGGCCGAACACCAGATGCTGTTGGAGCTCATCGACACAACGCACAAAGAAATCTGGAAGGTGCTGTTCAAGACCGGCGAAGTTCCTCCTCCCCTTTCCGAGGACCGTGGGCTCAGCGCAACGCGCCCTGCCAATCCAGTAAGTCCTCTGATTATCACAAGATGCTCCTTTCCTAGTATATTTGTGGGAGGGTTTTTAAGTCACCATGCTGACCAAACAGGACTGGGTGGAGACAGCGGAGCGGATTGACTGTCCGGCTCCACTGCCAGAGGACCCAATGGGCGCACTCCTAGCGGAGATGCTGGTTCCGGCGCCTTACAATGTGCCGGAGAAAAAGGCCGAAAAGAAGGCCACGGGGACTCGGAAGGGTCTTCGGCGCGAGGCCGCACCAGACGCCTCGCCAGAAGAGGACGAGGCGCACTCCTCCCACGAAAGGGAGGAGATAAAGATGAAGGCTACCTCAACTGAGGGGGCCGAAGGATCCAAGAAGTCGGCCGCGGGGACCAGAAAAGGTCTCCGCCGCAGGGCCATGATAGAGTCATCATCCGAAGATGACGAGGAAGATCCCTCCCCCCGAAGACGGGGGGAAAGGTGAAGAAATGCCTCCTCCCCGCACTGGGAGGAGAAGAAAAGGAAGGCTGCCCCGTCTTGGGAGGCTGGGACGCCGAAGAAGGGAAAAGTGTCCCTTCCAGATCACTCCACTACCGCCGCTTACAGCGACAAGGAGTGGCTGCCCAGGGGCAAACCCCGTGCGAGGTCGTAAGTATCCGCATTCCATAATACTTTTCCGTGCGACTTTGACCTCATGGTTTGTAATGACGCCGAACACGTATATGCAGTCCGGCCGGGTCCAATCTCGGGGTGTCCTCTTCGGAGGAGTCTCTGGACGAGTCGGAGATGAATTCACTCCCGACGGCCACCTCCCCACGACCTACGGATGACACCGAGGTGTTGTCCTGGAGGATGCCAGAGCAGGAGGTGATGGTTCCGGAGACGCCCCAAAGCAAAATCCCGGGCGCCGGACACATGGGGGGTAAGACCCCCATGGATTATGCTGACGGGAGCCACAGCAAGTCTGGCTCCCAGCTGGTTACTTCGACGGAGCCTACAAAGGTTTCGGATTCTAGTAAGCAGCCCCTCGCGAAGGAGGGCGAGCCGATCGTGCTGACGACCTCCGCCCAGCCGGAGGCAAAGGATAATTTGTTGGAAGTGCTTCGAGGCACTTCCATCGATGATGAACACCGTACTCTTATGAGTATGGTGATTGAGAAGGTTCGGTTCGCCAAGAGTGGATTGACTGAAGCCTGCACCAGCCTGCTAACAGGCTTTGAGTTAAGTAATGAAAAAGTGTGAGGAAATATCACCTGATAGACAGTAGCCCCTGATACTCTGGTTGGTGTTCGGGAAGAAAAGCCAAACGGAGGGTCAACTAAAAAACCACAGGAAACTAATAGTACTTGTCTGTATGAACAAACAGGCACTACTGCTGACCGCCGCTGCATGCACGGCTGAGGTTGACAGACTCAAGCGCGAACTGGGGCAGGCCAAAGAAGAGCCCGACCTCATGAAGAAGCAGCTCAAGGAGAACAAAGGTAAGTGAAACCCCGTCTGTATGTTGTATAGAGGAGAAAAAGTTGATGATGCTAACAAAACGCATCATGGCTTTTGATAGGGACCGCGACCGAAGTGGCGGCCCTGAAGGAAGCGATGTACGCAGCCGAAGCCAAGGATGATATGGAGCGCATCGAGCGCGAGAAGCAAGATTCTCGGGTGGGAGAGGTACAGCAAGAGCTCCAGGAGCTCGGCAAGATGTTTGAGTCCTTGGAGCATGACTTCAAGATGCAAGAGTATGACCTTGCGAAGGCTCTCTAGAGCACGGCAGATGCCAAGGCCGAAGCCTAAAAGGCCCTCCAGGGATCCAGGAGGCCAAGAAGATAGCGGAGGGTAACGCATTCTTTATGCAAAGCAAGCATGTGGAGGAGTCATTTCTTTTACTTACACGAATCCGGAGCTCTCCAGGGGCATTCACAGATCTGCCACGCAGCATTTCGGATGCCGCGGAGTTCTATCACGCTGAAGAGGGAAGCTCCACGGACAAGCTGTTCTGGTACCAATATAGTGGGACCGAACACCCGATGCCTCTGAGTGACCAGCTGAAGCAGCTGGTCGAACTCCACAACACGGCCGAACAGGCCGTGAAGGATCTCATAGTCCGGATGTGGCCTGGAAAGCCCCTGCCCGGCAGCTACATTGGCCTGGTGAAGCGGATGGTGCATGCCTGTCCACGGCTAGAAGTGATCAAGCAGTCCGTATGTATTGAGGGTGCCCGACGGGCCTTTGCCCGCGCGAAGATGCATTGGGCAAGCTAGATGCTGAGAAGCTCGTGAAGGATGGACCCCCGGAGGGCAAGGAGCATTGCTACCTCAAAGAATATTATGATGGCGTTATGAAAGGCGCTCGGCTTGTGGCAAATGAATGTCCTAAGAACATAATTTTCGAGTGAATGTACTCATGTCGTCTGTGTAATATGAGAACGAGTTTGATTGCGCTATATAACACTTTGTTTGATTTAAAATATTACCTTCTCTGTGGCCGTTTATCAAAATCTGAAAGTAGCCCAGTCGTCGGCTTCCGCCCCCTTGTAACTAGTACTGGGGTGTTTGTGGAAAACCCAAACACTCTTTATCCAAATTCTTGGTACTTTAAGGAGGTGTTTAGCGCAGCGAACATGGCAATCAGACTATTCGGCTTTATAACTCTCACTTGGCCATAGAAGTCTACAATTTTAAATTTCGGTGAAGCCCCTAGTATTCGGAAGGCCGAACTGGGGCGTTATACACGCCTAAATTGGGCAAGGCCGATTCCTCGCCTTAAGCGGAAAAAATCTTTAAGGATTTAGTACCTCACGAACAACGACCAGTTCTCGCCGCATCATGACGGTCAGTTTTTGGCTTTCTCTACTGAGGTGCTCGTCCGGAAGAACTGGGACACAATCGCAGTAGTTCTCCCTGCGCTACCTTAGCCGATATAACGGAACGTAAGGTACCAAAAGAAGGGAGCTGGCCTAACCCAACTATTGACCCAAGACATGATTCGGAGCTGATGCATATAATGCTATAAGTTCGGGGTGCCGCACTGTCGAAAGTGTTCGGACTTTTCTTGCCATATTATGGGGCTCAATAAGAAGCCCCTGGAAAAGTGAGCGTACCAAAATGTACGGATGCAATATTGAATAAATATTCAATGGAAAATATGAAGATAGTAATAAGAAGCAGACGCTGTGTACTACTTCCAATTTATTTGGACAATACGGCAAGGCGTATGTGTACAATTAATGCATTAAGCAGAAAGAAATAGGACTATTTGACATGTCCTATCCAAGGGCAGGCTACATGCGGGTATGTAGAAAACAGGTATAACGATCATTGAAGAAGACCACCTCGGTATTCCGTTGTGTGCAAAGCTTCTTGCCTCCTTGGTGTTCCCTCTGTAATGAGTCCGGTTATCCGATCTCTCTGAAGGGGCTTCCCAAAAGTAGGGTCCTGAAAAAAAAATGATATGCGGGCCTCATGGCGGCTGAACCGCACTCTGGCCGCGTTGTCGTCTCGCCTCCACCTATGCCCATGGTATTTTAAGCGCCTATTTATGTACGCGTGGCACGAACGTCGCCTGAATGGGGATGGGGTGGAGGCCGGATTGCCAATCGAGCTCCTGACGTGCCTGACGGTCCTGTTGCAGGGTGCTCTGGACTCGCTTGGCGGTGTTCGGGGTTGTCGTTGCCGAATTGGCTGTTTGTCAAAGGAGGCTGCTTTTCCGTAGTGTGCCGCAGTGTGCTCTTCCGTATGGAGGGAGCAGTATGTATTTCCATTGACTGTTATGACCCCACGAGGTCCTGGCATTTTGAGCTTGAGGTATGGATAGTGTGGTACCACATTGAATCGAGGCAAAGGGACGATATCGAAGATTAACTCCTCGCGTCGGAAGTTATCCGGAGATCCGAAGACCACTTCCAGTGTTATTGAGCCCGTACAGCGGGCCTCTACCCCTGGAATTATACCCTTGAAGGTGGTTTTTGTGGGTTTGATCCGTGACGGTTCGATGCCCATTTTGCGCACTGTGTCCTGCTAAAGCAGGTTCAGGCTGCTGCCACCATCCATGAGGATGCGCGTGAGGTGGAATCCGTCGATGATTGGGTCAAGGACCAATGCGGCTGAGCTGCCATGACGGATGCTGGTGGGATTGTCCCTACAATCAAATGTGATCGGGCAGGATGACCATGGGTTGAATTTTGGGGCGACGGGCTCCATCGCCTAGACGTCCCTAAGTGCACGCTTTCGCTCCCATTTGGGGATGTGAGTGGCATAGATCATGTTCACCGTTTTCACCTGGGGAGGAAATTTCTTCTGTCCTCCAGTGTTCGGACGCCGGGGCTCCTCGTCATCATCGCTGTGCAGCCCCTTGTCCTTGTTCTCGGCATTTATCTTGCCAGCCTGTTTGAACACCCAGCAATCTCTGTTAGTGTGATTGGCTGGTTTATCGGGGGTGCCGTGAATCTGGCACGAGCGGTCGAGTATGCGGTCCAGACTGGACGATCCCGGATTGTTTCTTTTGAATGGCTTCTTCAGCTGGCCGGATTTGGAGTTGCTGAATCCGGCATTGACTGCTATATCCTCAGCATTGTCGCCATTATTTGTGTCTATTGCGCCGTGGCTTTCCGTTATTGTCACGGATATCAGGGTTTCCTGGCGCGTTGTTACTGCGAGCCAGCCAGCTGTCCTCACCCGCGCAAAAGCAGGTCATTAGTGTCGTGAGGGCCGCCATTGTCTTCAGTTTTTCTTGGCCGAGGTGTCGGGCAAGCCACTTGTCACGGATATTATGCTTAAAGGCCACCAGCGCCTCGGTGTCCGGATAGTCGACAATTTGGTTCTTTTTAGTTAGGAGCCGAGTCCAGAATTTCTTGGCTGACTCTCCGGGCTGTTGGGTAATGTGACTTAAGTCATCAACATCCGGTGGTCGCACGTAGGTGCCCTAGAAGTTATCGAGGAATGTGTCCTCAAGATTTTCCCAACTGCCAACAGAGTTTACTGGTAGGCTATTCAGCCAATGTCTGGCTGGCCCTTTAAGCTTGAGTGGCAGATACTTGATGGCGTGTAGGTCCTCATTGCGGGCCATGTGAATGTGGAGAAGAAAATCTTCGGTCCACACCACGGGGTCTGTTGTGCCATCATATGACTCGATGTTGACGAGTTTAAACCCTTCTAGGAATTCATGTTCCATTACTTCATCAGTGAAGCAGAGGGGGTTTGCGGCGCCTCTATGCCGGGCTATGTCGCGGCGTAGTCCGATTAGGCCTGGTCGGTTAAGTTCGGCCCGGCCGGATTTATTGGTATTGTATCCGGCATGACGATCAATGTCATGAGCTGTGGCGCGCCCCCGTGATCCGTAGATCGATCTTGGTTGTCCTGCGTTGTTTTCCAATATGTCTCGCAGGTCCTGTGTATTGCCCCAGGCTATAGTGAACCAGCGTGGGGGTGCGGGCTGGTATCCGACCTGATATGCCGTTTTATCCTAGCCACTGGGTGGCCGATCAGCCTCATCTTGTGCTGGGAGTTCAGGATCTTCGGCCTCTTCCTCTAGTGGTTTGTGCTTTGGGTATCCCCTGTTAGGGGGCTCGAGTCTGTATTCCTCGGCTGCCAGGACTTTGGTGCATCTGTCTGCGAGCAGATCTCGATCAGCTTGGAGCTGCTGCTGCTTGTTTTTCAGGCTTCTTGTAGTGACTATAAGCCGGTGCTTGAAGCGCTCCAGTTCTATGGGATCCTCTGGTACGTCGAATTCGTCATCACCGAGGCTCACCTCGTCTTTGGAGGGAGGCATATAGTTATCGTCCTCCAAGTATCCGTCTGTCGCCTGTTCATCTGGGCTTACCTGCCCATGTTCCTGTTCGGCTTGCTCGAAGTTGGTTTGATCAGGATCGTATTCCTCTTCGGCACCATCTGGATTTTCTTCTCCCATTCCGGTGTTGATGTGGCGGGGCTTGGAGCGGCGCCGGTGACGCCCATGCTTTGATTTCTTCCCTGAGGGGTTATCTCATGTTGCCTCATCGCCATTGTTTTCTTTGGGAGTATCCACCATATCTTTACCTAATAATAAAGAAAATTGGGTTTCTTTTGTCCGTCATGGCATTTTTTAGAAAAGTCCATCTATTTCAAAGAATTCAACCTGTAGTCCTGTTTTAAGTTAAAACGAATCATTTTTTCATATTTTACATAAAAGTCCCTGTGTTTTGTTGAAATCAACCCGCAGTCCAGATTTAAGTCACACCCGAACTGATATTTTAAATTTTTCGAAACCCCCGTGATGTTTTAGGTAATTCATCCGGGGATCATATTTAAGTTAAACAATGTTTTTTTAAATCATCCATATCTTTTAAAACGTAACTCCGATTTGAACATGTTATATATGAAATTTGATTAGAAAAATAAGTAGAATATGAATATGAGATTATTTTCACTTGTTAAGTATTTTTAAATATTATTTTGGAATATATTTAAGTCAAATAAATGATTTTCTAAATTATCCGTATCCTTTAAACCGTAACTTTGATTTTAACATATTATATATGAAATTTTATTAGAAAATATGTGGAGTCTAAATATGATGTTAATTTTACCTCTTAAATATTTTTAAAATATCATTTTGGGAGAAAAATTATAATTTATAGCGTAAGATCCGTTTTCCTTTCGTACCGGCGGCGACCCGGATTGCAAATAAACACCCGACTATAAAAATATAGGGAAAAGAAAACATCAATAACTACACATGCATACCTCTGAAAAATGTCGCAGGGGGAAAACAATAGATTTCTCATCACGAGAGTGAGAGAGAGAGAGAGAGAGAGGGAGGGAGGGAGGGAGAGGGAGGAGAGAGGGAGAGAGAGAGGCCTTAGGATTAAACATATTCAAACACGCTTTTTGTTTGATTTGTGTGAACATCGATGCTATCACCGGCGAGGGCGAGAAGGAGGATAAGCGGCAACACAAATATGATGCCTCACAAAAAATAAAGGATATGGACCTATTGTGGTCTTGGGTGATGGTTGTTGGGTTAAGAGTGTGTGTTATGTTTTCTCTCCCGTTGCAATGCACGGGCTCTTTTGCTAGTATATATCATATGAAGAGGTGGCAGTCTAGCGCCCTGTGGGAAGTGGTTCCTGTTCTTCTCCCGCATCATCGTCTATACCGTCGATGTCTTCAAAATTGAAGTTAAGCACGTCGGTCAAGTCATCGACCGTGGCTATTAAGTGGGTGGTGGGTGGGTAACGAATTTCTTCATCGCCAGCTTCCCACTCGAGCCGGACATAGTTCGTCCAGTAGTCTCCTGACAGACAGAGAGACCTTAATGAATCTAGTACGTCTCCGAAGGGTGAGTGCTGAAAGATATCCGCGGCAGCGAACTCCATAACCGGAGCCCAGTTAGATTCGATGGGCTTGGATGCGCGTGGTCCGGAACGTACGGCCGGAGACAAGTCCGATGGTCCGGAGATACAGATTTCCTTAGGAGAGGAGTCTGTGTTCGGCTCCAATGCTGATGAGTATGCGGCCTCCGGGGCGGGGTCCATCCACCCATCCTCGGGAGGCACGACCTGCTCTAGAACGAAGTCCAGAGCTGTAGCAGGTGTGATGTTCCGAATAATGTCCGACTGCAGATCTAGGTCATGCACGCCGTGATCGTTCGGCGCTCCTGACACGGGCCCGAATACATCGAAGATCAAGTCTCCGCAGATGTCGGCAATGTAGTTTAGGTTTCCAAACCTGACCTGATGGCTAGGGGCGTAGCTATCGATCTGCTCCAGATGGCCAAGCGAGTTGGCCCGCAGTGCGAAGCCGCCGAACACGAAGATCTGTCTGGGGAGAAAAGTCTCACCCAGAACATCGTTGTTGATGGTTGGAGAAGACATCGAGCCTTACAGCGATGACACAGAGGAACTCTCAATGAAAGCACCAATGTCAGTGTCAAAGCCGGCGAATCTCGGGTAGGGGGTCCCGAACTGTGCGTCTAAGGCTAATGGTAACAGGAGGCTGGGGACATGATGTTTACCCAGGTTCGGGCCCTCTCGATGGAGGTAATACCCTACTTCCTGCTTGATTGATCTTGATGATATGAGTATTACAAGAGTTGATCTACCACGAGATCAGAGAGGCTAAACCCTAGAAGCTAGCCTATGGTATGATTGTTGTTGTTGTTGTGTCCTACGGACTAAACCCTCCGGTTTATATAGACACCGGAGGGGGCTAGGGTTACATAGAGTCGGTTTACAGAGAAGGAAAACTACATCCAAATCACCAAGCTTGCCTTCGACGCCAAGGAGAGTCCCATCCGGACACGGTCGAAGTCTTCAATCTTGTATCTTCATAGTCCAACAGTCCGGACAAAGTATATACTCCGGCTATCCGGATACCCCCTTATCCAGGACTCCCTTAGGCGGGGAGGCGCACCGCCAGCCGTGGGCGGCGGGGGGCTGCTGTTTGGCTGGTGGTGGCTGGCGGCTCAGGGGGTGGAGGTTGAAGATGAACCGCAGGCCCTTGATTTTTTATGCAACGGCTGCAAAATCTACTGACCAGAGATGAAAAATTCAGTCGACCAACGTGTAGCCTCACCTTGCTAGTGCGTTCAGTTTCGACAGCAAAATTCAGTTTTGACAGCAAAATTCAGTTTCGACTGTTAAGTTCAGTTTCGACAGTTAAGTTCAGTTTTGACAGTTAAATTCTGTTTCGACTGTTAAGTTCAGACATGAGCAGCTGATGTATTTTACATCTAGCGCTTTGTGGTTATGTATTTTACGTCATGTATTGGAGATGTTATTAGAATTCCACTCAGGTTAACGTTGTTCGTTGTATCTCTTGTTCTACTTCAGCCTTGTCATCGTACAACTTACCGGAGCTGATCCAACGACAAAACCCTCCATCACAGTGGAGCAGTACCTCGGGCTCCATCTCCAGACGCCTAAGATCTTCTTCGCCTCCTCTGACAGCAAAGTCAGCCGGAGCATCCTCACCGGACGAGATCGAGATGGCTTCGCCAAAGAGGTTGTACACTTCTTGCATGTGTTTTTTACTCTACATGTTATATATATTGTCCATTGAGCACACGAATTTGTTCCTTTAGTGTCTCCTTGAAAGAAAAAACGTACGAATTTTAATTTTCACTTGTCCTCCTTTTCAAATTCCTATTCATGAAGCACAAGACTAAGATATAGTAGCATAATAGCATTATAACCATACATTTTCTTGTGGTTTGACTTAATCTCACCATGCTTCTTTGCATCGTGTGATCTTCCAATTGTTGTGAATCAAATACCCAGATTGGCAGAAATCCTGTGTTTTTAAATTCTTTGTTTTGCACGTGCATTCCTATCCTATTCCTGTCTATTTCCTATCCCTGCATTGTTGGAATCCTCCAACTCAAACAAGCCCTTACAGAATTACTTCTCTTACAGATAGTTGTCAAAGAAAACCTTGCATGGTTTGTCCCGCTCCTGCTGCACCGTCTTCCACCCCAGCTCAGCTGCTCCAACGACAGAAGGGTCCAGCACAGCAGCCATGAAAACTGCATTACCATCATCAACCGAGCAGATGACCTCGAGGACTACACGGGTCTGCAAGAGAGGTCGCACTCTTTCGTGTCTGCTTACATTATGCATCGCTTAATATTACATGCTACTTTATCATCATGTTCACCGATTAGACTCTGATTCAGCTCCAAACTAATGGTCAAACTTGAGTTTTTAAATGGTTGTTGGATACATATCGGGGCCGCAATCAATAGTATCTATCTACTACCTCGTTAATCTCCGGTGTCTACTATGAGTTTCATGTTGGGTGGGAAACAAACAGTAAAGAAGCCATTATCTCTATTTTTTAACTGAAGCCATTATCTGCCTGCTATTGTTGGTTTTGGGTCTATCCACAGGTTGCTACCATCACTCTGGATTTCTGCATGCACTCCTTACATAATCTCACTATGTTTTATTCCTATGCATGACAGTTATTGTAAACAATGGAACTGAACATGTAGAGCAAAAGAGACGAGCCGAAGGTAGCAATAAAATTTCATGCAGACGTCGCTCCATGGTAGGCGCAAAGGCAGCCCCCTCCACGCATTTTGGATTGTAATCGAGAGGAAGATATCTGTTCTGAGGGGTATTCAGAAGGAGAAGACAATTCCTATTTACCCCCTGAGGTCTTCGCTCTAACTTGCATGCTGATGTTGGTTATATCATGCATATGGTGTCTTGCATTGCTTACTTTATACATCAAATATGTCATCTGCTTAGTTTAGACATCCTTTCTGTGAATGCCATCTGTTTAGTTTGTTCATCGTTTATGTGAATTATGCAATGCCATCTTGTTTATCCAGGCATCATATATGTGAATTTTGCAATGCCATCCTGCTTAGCCAGTCATCTTATATGTAAATTATATCAAGCCATCCTTTTTTTCGTTACATATTACATTTGTCAACAATGTTAGTGCATTCAACTGCTCTTCGTGTGCATCAGCCATTTGACATGGTGATGCCAAATTCTGGAGTGAAAACAAGGTCTTCAGAGCAGACTATGCTATCTGACGAAGCGCATATCTTGCTGGTTACGGATAGCTCCTCAGAGGAGGATTTAGAGACAGATGACCAGTCCTA
>NC_041393.1:65199938-65224828 GCF_002162155.2 Triticum dicoccoides
GTAACTTGGCAGGGTTATATTGCTCATATCATGTGTATGGTGTCTCGGATTGCTATGTCATTTGATTAGTTTAGACATGCTTTGTGTGAATGCCACCTGTTCAGTGTCTAATTACCATATATGTGAAATATGCATTGCCATCTTGTTGCAAAGGCATTATATATGTGAATTATGCAATGCCATGCTGTTTAGCCAATCATCATGTATGTGAATTATATCATGCTATCATTTTCTTGTATTACGTGTTCCATTTGTCGACAACATTTGTATATTCAACTACTCTTCCTGTGCATCAGCCATTTGAAGTGGTGATGGAAGTATCCGGAGTGAAAACAAGGTATTCAGAGCAGACAATGCTACCTGCTGAAGCAGACATCTTGCTGGTTACAGAGAGCTCCTCAGAGGAGGATTTAGAGACTGATGACCAGTCCTATCTCCCCCATGAGGTCTATGCTCAAACTTGGCAGGGTTATATTACCCATGTCATGCATGTTGTCTTGCATTGCTTAGTTTTTACATCATATACGGATTGCCGTCTGCTTACTTGCTTACTATATAAATCATATATTTGAATTATGTCATGCCATCATGTTTACATTGTACATACACATCATCTATCTGAATTATGGCATGGCAACCCATTTAATAAAGATATCATATAGTTATATCATCTCATCCTGTTTAGTGTTTATAGTCATCATATTTTGAATTATGGCATTTTATCCGTGAATGTATGTGAATTATGGCGTGCCAACTATTTAATAAACACATTATATAGTTATATCACGTCATCTTGTTTACATAGTCTCATATTTTGAAGATATGTCTTTCCATCTTTTTTAGTTAGCCATCATAATGTGAAATTGTGTCATGCTATCCTGTTTAGTTAGCCATCATATATGTGAAATTGTGTCATGCTATCCTGTTTGGTTAGATAACATAAGTATGAATTATTTCATGCCGTCTTTTATTCCCCACTATCCATTACACCTGTCTATCATACAATGTCTATACTTTCAATTACTTTTCGTGTTTATCAGCCATTTGAATTGGAGAGGGTGATGGCAGTATCTAAGGGAGTAACAACACGGTCTTCAGAAAAGATAGTGCTACCAATTGATGTAGATAGAACCACGGTTGTACTTTCCCAGGGACCAGATCCACCACACATAACCTAGACTCTCATAGATTGTACCCCTACCGAGTTGGACAGAGAACCAGCTACACCCCTTCTAACCCCAATCCCGGCAGATAGTAACCCAGTTCCAGTTGACACAACACCGTCTCCACCACAGAGCACCCAAACACGAGCAGTTAGTAAGGGAACTGCAGTGCCCAAAGCACGAGGACGACCACTCCGAATCCCAACTCAACGCTTAAAGGAGAAGAAGATTTGTTCTCAGGTTAGGTTATGTAGCTATGGTTCATACTCCTTTGCCCTTGCATTATTGTATTTACTCATACCAACAAATTTCAAATTTGGAGGATGGAACTAAAACTCCAATGGCGCAACAGGTATGTTTTAAACCTGTTTCTTTAACTGGTTTGCTATTGTAACCTGCTCTATGTTGATTTCAGTTTCAACTGAATAAACAGTTATGTTCTCATGCCATGCACATTACAAGTGTTGTTAGTGCTCTATAGTTTCCCACACTTATATTCTGTCTATTCTGCTTTGTCTTGAACAAATATTATTTGAACTGTGTCTCTATCTTGATTTGGCAACAAAAACTAGAACTGTATCTGATTTCTGCAGGGACTTCCTCAGTCCTTCTGCTTTGTCTTGAACAGATATATGTTTGTTTCATGTTGTTATCATGTCCACTTTACTACTGAACTCATTTACCAAAATTAGTTTCATATACAACATGGTAAACATGTGATGTGTCTGCTTGTTTCTCTTTTAGAATGCGAACAAAATATTGCAGAACAGTACCGCGTTATCCAATGGTAAAGGAAGTAATACATATAAGGTTCAAGATAGTGAGACATCCCTGTTGGTCTCTAAGAAAGCTGATAAAAACTATCTTGACGACAGTGAGGGAACCCAAAAGTCCTGTCTTGATGTAGTGTTTGAGTTACTGGCCACTACTGCTGGCACAAGCTCTTTGAACTCGCTACCTGAATCAGTTTGTCTTCTTGAGTCTCAACTTCCAGTTGAAAGAAATCGATCAGATGTGCTGCGACAGGAAGCCGAAGGACTGAGGAAGTCCCTGCAGAAATCAGATGCATATTTCCTGGTGCAACAACAAGCGCTGGAGGATTTAAGCGCCAAACAAGAGAAAGTTAATAAGCTTGCTAAGCATCTTGCCAGCATTTTGGGTACCCAGGATATTGTTTCTTGAGATCTTCTGAAGTGGTTTCAGTTCTGGATTTGTTTTGCTGCGGTGTTTATTTGCGTTGGTCGCCAACTTTGACAACTAGTGTATATGATATGCTACTTTGTTCCCTATATTTGCACTGGTGGCGAACTTTGATGCCAAGTGGATGTAATATGTGTAATAGCCGTGATAGCCTAGCGTTAGTTGCTTGCTTATATATTTCCTTGTCTTGTTTATTTGTTTGCTTGTAGTCATTGCAGTTCTTTTTCCGCAGTTTGCTAGTGGCTGCAATAACCTATTTTTAATACTAGGCCACAATAACCATGTGCTAATATTTACTATAGTGACACTAGGCCTCCTACAGGCCATAGAAACAGTGGGCCTTCTACGGGCCGTAGAAACAATGGGCCTTCTACGGGCCGTAGAAACAATGGACCTTCTGCGGGCCGTATCATCAATGGGCCTTATGCGGGTCGTATGATCGATTGGTCAAACATGGACCAAACAGACCGCATTGTGGCCTTACACGGGCTAGAGTTGGAATCGTCCGTTCATGGGCCGACCATAATGGGCCGTCGTTAATAGGCCGAATTTGATGACGCTATGAAAACGGCTCAACCTATTAACGGACCACAAACGGGCCGACTCTAACCACGGGCTAAATTTGGCCCACAAGCAGAAAACGACAGTAACGGGCCGTAAGTAAACAAATGCTGGAAATGAGCCCAAGAATAAATGGGCTCTGAGAAGGCCAAAAGATAAATGGGCTGGAAACGGCCCAACGGAATAACGGGCCGCTAAAGGGTATAAGGTGATACACTATTCATTACGGGCCAGTTTCACCACGGGCCGTTAATAGGCCAAGAGTTACAAAGGGCCTCATATAGGCCGAAAGATGAAGTGAAAACGGGCTGGAATCGTATTGGATGGCCTAGTTGACGCTATTGGGCCTAATTCGGAAAGGGCATAAAGGGTCTTGGGTTAGCGGGTTGTAAATGGGCTATATGTGAACATGTCGTTAACAGGCTTTCAATGGGCCGGCCTGCCACCTTTTGACCATGTCAAACGGGCCGGCCTTTTCACAGGAGTGGGCCTCTGTTGGGCCGTGCCACGTGTCGAAGTATCATAGGCGCCTTCTGTCCAATGATTGGACGACATCTGTCCCAATGATGAGCCGACACATGTTTCCGCTAGCCAACGATGATTTTACACGTGGAAAATCCCCATTGGTCGGGTCTGTTAACGGGTTATTGGATCCAAAACCCGACCCGATATCCTAACGGCGTTCCGTTATGGTGGATGCCACGTGTCGGTCACCCTTGACGAAAGCACTTCTGTGACGCGCGATTTATCATCATGGAAGTGGACACTTCCGTGATGATAATTTTCGTAATGTCATGGAACACTTCTACGATAGCACAGGTATGACTATCTTGATTATGTCATAAATTTGTCATGGATGTACATGCATGACAAAAAACGCGACCTACTGTGACAAACACGTATCATCACGGAAGTGTATTTTTTTGTAGTGCATGATTGTTTACAAATTCAGCTCCCGGTGCCAGTTGTCATGTCACACTTTTAGATTATACTTTGCACACGGTAAGATACAAGTATTAGAAGGATTTGAGAGAGCATGAATCCTAACATGCTACATACTTTGCATTCATGATTCAAACCACTTAGTCAAGTGATTTTTTTTAAAAGTACTATTCACTATTTACATCACATATGGACTTCGGTGTGCAAACAGGCTTACATTATGCATGGTGTCATATATCGGCCATAGTTGATTGGTCACAAAACTATCTATATTCGACATTTTCTTTTCTTCCATAATTCTGATCATGGCAATATGTGTTCATGTGGTACCATGTTCAGCACATATATATTTAAGGTGAGCCCAAGAGGTTTGAAATGCACAATCATTTTTTTATCATGTGAAGTCTATTGTTTACACATTCTAGTGTGCATGGGTAGTTGTCACATCATACTTTGAACTTCTACCATGAGCATGCGGAAAGGTGCCTCCATCGGTGAATGTTCAAAAACCTATGTGCATTTGACATTTTAGTTTTTGCTTCTGTACTATTGATGTGTAAATGTTCATGTGTTGGGATGTTCATTGCATATGCAAGGTGATCCCAATTGTTTTGCAATGCACAGAAGTTTCCTTTGTGTGGGTATCTTGAATAAAGCAAGTTCATCGTGTCAAGTGTCATGTTCGGTTACAAATTAAAGTCTGGGGTGCCAGTTGTCACATAATAATTTCATATATCCCTTAAAACAAAACAAGTGGAGTGTGCCATATCAAGACCACGCACAACGCAGGCACGTCGACCATGCAATGTCGGTGCAGTACAAAATGTATTGCTAGAACCCACCTAAAAAGATTGCTCGAACAGAAGCCTACTTCCCGTGCATCCTAGAACCGCCAGGTGATGTCCAAACTGTTCTGATCGATTACCTTTTTACACGACAAATTAACAACCACATTCCTTTTACCGCATCCATTTGCATCTTCTTCCTCGACCGTTCCCTGTCATCCTCCACATTTTTATTTTTACACTTCGGAATGCTGAAGTTTGAGTGATGTAAAAAGACAAGCTTTTTATTTAAATGAATTTGCCCTTATCTTTCGTTTTTTTCTTTAGACTCCTGTGTGACCGTTTTAACAATGAAAGTGACTAGTTGTTGGCTTTGACCCCCTTGTATAGGATACAAGGGGTGTTTTTATAGCAGGTTGGCCCTTAGCCAAGATCGCGGGCCCCGGAGGTGGTTCATGCGTATAGAAACTAGGCAATCAGACTATATTGGTTTCATAACTTTCACTTAGTCATAGGAGCTTGGCCATGGGAGCTAGTGACTAGCCCCCGGTCCGTGAAGTGTTCGGCCTTGGATGATGTTTAAGCCTTTAACCGCTTCGGCTTGTTTTACGAGAGGCCCCTTGTTTAACACGAATGACCTCCAACGATCCTTGGTTTGATACAGTCATCGGCTCATCGACCAGTTTATGATTACCAAGATAGCCAGTTTTCGACTTTCTCCATTGAGGCGATGTGCCATCTAAGCTAGAAGCGCAATCGCAGTGGTTCTCCCTTTACACTCTTAGCCAAACAAAGTGGGAATGTAAGAGGTAAGCACAGGAGCCGGGCAACCCAATTATTGACCAAAGTCATGGTTCAAAACTGATTCATATAATGCGACATCCGAGATGCCGAATAAAATATTTGGACTTTAATTAAAGTGCCAGATTGAATACGAGCCTTCGGTTGAGAGCGGAGTACATTTGTAAAAGGGCTTGTATCACAAGAGTTGTCCTTGGCTTAGAGGCAAGAAAAGAAACGAGCATAAATATATGCACTAGAAGGGTTCATTTTATTTTTATTCATATGGTCGAACTGTACATGTCGAGCTTATCAGATAAACTTTGAAAGATACATTTAAAAGAAAGGGGGAGGAATTTAGATGGGGTGGCTAATGTCGGGTTAACAGCCCTTGTCCTTCCTTGGTGCACGTCTGCGCCTCCATGCTGTTTACTCGCTTGTCCTTCAAGGAAATATACCCTAGAGGCAATAATAAAGTTGTTATTTTATATTTTCTTAGATCATCATAAATGTTTATTATTCATGCTAGAATTTTATTAACCGAAAACTTAATACATGTGTGAATACATAGACAAAACATTGTGTCCCTAGTATGCCTCTACTTGACTAGCTCATTGATCAAAGATGGTTAAGTTTCCTAGCCATGGACATGTGTTGTCATTTGATGAACGTGATCACATCATTAGGAGAATGATGTGATGGACAAGACCCATCCGTTAGCTTAGCATTATGATCGTTACAATTTTATTGCTACTGCTTTCTTCATGACTTATACATGTTCCTCAGACTATGAGATTATGCAACTCCCGAATACCGGAGGAACACCTTGTGTGCTATCAAACATCATAATGTAACTGGGTGATTATAAAGATGCTCTACAGGTATCTCCGAAGGTGTTTGTTGCATTGGCAAAGATCGAGATTAGGATTTGTTACTCCGAGTATCAGAGAGGTACCTCTGGGCCCTCTTGGTAATGCACATCATATGAAGCCTTGCAAGTAATGTGACTAATGAGTTAGTTACGGGATGATGCATTACGGAACGAGTAAAGAGACTTTCCAGTAATGAGATTGAACTAGGTATGAAGATACCAACAATCGAATCTCGGGCAAGTAACATACCGATGACAAAGGGAATAACGTATGTTGACATTGTGGTTCGACCGATAAAGATCTTCATAGAATATGTGGGAACCAGTATTAGCATCCAGGTTCCGCTAATAGTTATAGACCGGAGAGGTGTCCCGGTCATGTCTACATAGTTCTCGAACCCGTAGGGTCCGCATGCTTAACACTCGATGACGATATGTATTATATGAGTTATGTGTTTTGGTGACCGAAGGTTGTTCGGAGTCCCGGATGAGATCACGGACATGACGAGGAGTCTCGAAATGGTCGATAAGTAAAGATTGATATATTTGAAGGTACTATTCGGACACTGGAAAGGTTCCGGAATGTATCAGGTACATACCGGAGTACCGGAGGGATTACTGGAACCCCCCGGGGAAATATATGGGCCATAGGATGGAGGCTAACCAGCCCACAAGTGGCTGGCCCACCCCCACAAGGGAGGTGGCTGAATTGGACTAGGGAAGGGGGTGGCGCCCCCTTTCTTTATCCTTCCCCCTTTCCCCCTATGGTAAAAGGAAGGGGGCGAATCCAAATAGGAGTCCAAGTGGGACTCCTCCCACTTGGGGCGCACCCAGTGTCGGTGTCAAAACCGGCGGATCTCGGGTAGGGGGTCCCGAACTGTGTGTCTAAGGCTAATGGTGACATGAGACTAGGGACACGATGTTTACCTAGGTTCGGGCCCTCTCGATGGAGGTAATACCCTACTTCCTCCTTGATTGATCTTGATGATATGAGTATTACAAGAGTTGATCTACCACGAGATCGTAGAGGCTAAACCCTAGGAGCTAGCCTATGATTATGATTGTTGTTGTCCTACGGACTAAACCCTCCGGTTTATATAGACACCGGAGGGGGCTAGGGTTACACAGAGTCGGTTACAGAGAAGGAGATCTATCATCTTAATCGCCAAGCTTGCCTTCCACGCAAAGGAGAGTCCCATCCAGACACGAGACGAAGTCTTCAGTCTTGCATCTTCATAGTCCAACAGTCCGGCAAAACTATATAGTCCGGCTGTCCGGATACCACCTTATCTAGGACTCCCTCAGTAGCCCCTGAGCCAAGCTTCAATGACGATGAGTCCGGCGCGCAGATTGTCTCTGAAGATTTGGAGACGGAGGTGCCTAAGCAAGGGAAGAAAGCTTCACCAGGGGGCCCTGCCCCGAAGGGCATCCTCACCGCACCATGCCCACCAATAGGCCAGCCCTCCACCGAGCTGTGAGTCAATAAACAAGAAGCTATTACTTTTTCCTCTGAGAACAATGACTAGGATCTATTTTTTGTAGTCCGGCTAGTAGCTCGTCTCAACAGGGTTCTTCTTCGAGGGATATTCTTCCGAAGATGATAGAAAGTGAAACCCCACCTGCCTCTCCGCCCCATGGGGAAGGCGACCATGAGGTGACGTCACGGAGGAGTCCAGATCTGCTGAGGCCAGAAGCTAACACTTCGGCCGCCCCGAGCCCGGCGCGTTCGGCTCCCATGGAAGGCAATGAGAAGGGTCCGGGACAGTCCGATGCCCGGCCAAACATACTGACGGGCCTCCTGGAGCAAGCTGCTCTCTCAGAGGATCACCATACGCTAATGGGTGCGGTGTTGGAGAAGATTTCATCCGCCACCAGCGGGTTAAATGAATCTTTTGGAAGTTTGATCAAAGGTTTCGAGGTATGCAATGGAATACAAAAAATTTAGTTGTACCGCACACGCTAGGTGTGCTCCGTATAGATTGTAGCCCCTGAGACTCTGGTTGCCAGCCCTAGGTGGCAAACGGAGGATCACACACTCAGGTAATGATCGTGCTGCATTCATGTGCAGGTGGCTAAGGGTCCGGCGATAGACCGGAACTCTGAATTCGCCGAACTGAGGCGACAGATTGATGTGGTGAATACCGACATCACGCTTGTAAACAAGCAGCTTGACGAGTCACAGAGTATGCGCTCATTTATTCCTCATTTGTTTTAGGAAATATGAAGAGGATTGTAATATTAATATGGTATGATGTGACTGCAGGCAGAGCTGCCGCCATTGAGGCCCTAAGGGGGGAACTTGTCCTAGCCAAGGAACAAGCCTGGGCTAGCAATGCGGCTGCCCTAAAGGTGGACGAAGACTTGAGAGCCGAACAGGCTGCTCATCGCTGAAGCAAAGAAAAGATAGCCGAGATGGTTGTGGAGCTGAGGGACGCCGCCGGCCGGTATGAGCTTCTCGAGAAGGAGAATCAGGCAAAGTCGGCTGACCTGAAGAAGGCGCTGGATTTGGCTAAGGAGACGCGCTCTGAAATTAGAGACGCGCGGGAGGAACTTCGACAACCCGGAGAAATCGCGGCTGGAAACCCCTATTTGTTGCGGATGAAGTTCTTAGATCCAATGTATGCTCCTTTGGATCAGCTTTGGAGTGCTGCAGATGAGTATGCGGACTTGGCGAAAAGTACGGCTGATGCGACCAAGTTATTCAAGAATCATAAAGATAATGAAATAGAAAGGCTATTCTGGTCGCAATTTGGCACTCCAACGCGCTCATTGCCATTGAGTGAGAGGATGGCCGCTATAGCCGAGATCCATAGGTTGTCTGGTCTTGCAATGAGGTCTGTAATAGACCATCTATGGCTGAAGGGACCAATGCCGGACAGTTACTTTGGTTTAGTGCAACAACTATTTGGCGCCAGATCGCGAATTGATGACGTGAAGTGGTCGGCGTGCATGGAGGGTGCACAGATGGCTCTTGCCCGTGTTAAGACATATTGGGCAGATATGGAGGCCACTAGCTAGCATTGCAACCCAGAGTCCAGCAGGAAGCCAGGACCCAGCTGAGCACTATTTTGAGCAGGTCATAGAAGGTGCCCATAGAATAGAGGCTCAGTGCTCGAAGAATGTCATGTTCGAGTGACAAATCGATTAATTGTAAACAATTATGTGTTAATTATAGAAGCTGTTTTTATACTTTTGCCTAGAAGTGCTATAATGCCTCCTGTGCGGCCGTTTATGTATTCATATATCTTGAAAGTTAGCAGCCGTTGGCTTTAGCCCCCACGCATATAATGTGGGGGTGATCGAAAAAATATGCATAATCACACTTGATCCAACGTCTTGGTCCGTGAAGGAGGTGATCGCACGTCGAACCAGGCAACTGGACTATATAGCTATAACACTTTCACTTAGCCATAGGAGTTTAAAGGTGGGGCTACTATGTAGCCTCTGGTACTTCTGCATGCATCCGGATATGGTGCGCATAACCGGGAAATCGGTCCTTCACTGATGCGGAGGAATCCTATAGATTCCGATGAGTCCTCGAGTGGTTGACCAGTCTCTTGTTGTATCATGACAGTCAATTTTCGGCTTTCTCTAGTGAGGTGCTCATCCGGAATAACCAGGGAAGAATCGCAGTAGTTCTCCTTTGGCCGCCTTAGCCGATAGAACGGAACGTAAGGCAGCAAACCCAGGAGCCGGGCAAACCCAACATTTGACCAAATACATGATTCGGAGCTGATGCATATAAGGCCAAACTCGCGACGCCGAACACTCCTGAAGGTATTCGGACTTTATAACATATACTGGGCTGAGAAACGCCCTTGACCCTGTATTTCTAGGTACGTGCATTGATCTGTCGTGGTGAAATGCCTATAACGCCAGTATCCCCTGTGGGTGCATGGAATACCCACGGGATGTCAAGCAACAAAAGACAGTAAAGAAGGTTTACACAGGGGCTTAATCTAAAGAGAAACCTTTGAGCGGGGCCTTGCTGCACGTCTGCGCCTTTGTCTCTGTTGTGCCGTATTCTGGAAGGGTGTCACACGGATAGTGTCCGTAAAAACGAAAACTCATGTAAAAGAGTAAGCGTGCGGGAAGTTGGTTATTCTCAATGGATGTCAGAAATATGAGATATTGGCCTATTGATAAGGCAAGTCGAATTGTGGGCTTTATTACATGTGTACAGCCCCTGGTACCATTTATGGGGATATATGTATAGCACCCAGCTCATGTTTATGCGGGTTGTTGTTGATGATGGTGCACTGGACTCGTCTAACCGTGTCCGTGGTCTTGACGACCGATCATGCATTCTGGTGGGAGAGGCTGCTTAGTGTCTGGCTACAAGAGCCGCCGCATACTGCTCTGTGTTTCCGCTAATGGTTATGACGCCACATGGACTAGGCATCTTAAGTTTAAGACAGGCGTAGTTCGGTACTGTGTTAAAGCAAGTGAAGGTCGTTCTTCCGAGCAATGCATGATAACCGCTGCTGAAGGGAGCGATGTCGAAGAGCAGTTCCTTGCTTCTGAAGTTGTCAAGAGAACCGAATGTCACCTCTAATATGAGGAAGCCCCAGCAGCGGGCCTCAATGCCTGGTATCACTCCGTTAAAGGTGGTGTTACTTTGGTGTATTCTGGATGGGTCTATCCCCATCTTGCAGACGGTGTCCTGATATATCAGATTAAAACTACTGACGCCGTCCATTAGGACTCGAGTGAGATGGTATCCATCAATTATTGGGTCGAGCACCAAGGAAGCCGATCCTCCATGCTGGATACTGGCCGGGTGGTCCCTGTGATCAAAAGTGATCGGGCAGGCCGCCGAGGGGTTGAATTTGGGGGCAACGAACTCGATGTGAGTTGCATGGACCATGTTTACTGTTTTGACTTCTGGTGGGAATTTTTTCTGTCCCCCAGTGTTCGGCTAGCGAGGCTCACCCTCATCTTCGCTTGGTGTTTCCCTTCCCTTGTGTTCGGCGTTTAACTTGCCGGCCTGCTTGAAGACCCAACATTCTCTGTGAGTATGATTTGCAGGTTTTTCGGGGGTGCCATGGATTTGGCACAATCTGTCCAGGACTTTATTCAGGTCGGACGGTCCCTCTTTGCTGCCTTTACATGGCTTCTTTCTTTGACCGGGTCACGAGCCCCTGAATCCGACGTTGACCGTCGTGTTTTTCGGACTATCTTCATTGTTCCGACGCTTGTTCTTATTGCGTCATGGCTTCCCATTGCCATCTTGAATTTCGGATGTGCCTGGGTCGCTAGTGTCTCTATGGGCCAACCAGTTGTCCTTGCCCGCACAAAAACGGGTCATAAGGCTTGTTAAGGCCGCCATCATCCTTGGCTTTTCTTGGCCGAGGTGAATGGCCAGCCACTCGTCCCGGATACTGTGTTTAAAGGCCGCTAGGGCTTCGGCATACGGATAGTCGACAATTTGATTCTTCTTAGTGAGAAATCTGTTCCAAAGCTTGCGGGCTGACTCTCCGGGTTGTTGTATTATGTGACTTAAATCGTCTGCATCCAGAGGTCGGACATAGGTCCCTTGAAAATTGGCCCTGAAAGCATCCTCAAGATCCTCCCAACTTCCAATTGAGTTTTAGGGGAGGCTTTTCAACCAATGCTGAGCTGGTCCTTTCAAATTAAGGGGAAGGTATTTGATGGCGTAGAGGTCGTACCCACGAGCCATGTGTATGTGAAGGATAAAATCCTCAATCCAGACCCCAGGGTCTGTAGTTCCGTCGTATGCCTCTATGTTCATGAGTTTGAATCCCTGTGGAAATTCATGATCCAGCACCTCATCGGTGAATCACAGAGGGTGCATAGCCCCTTTGTATCTAGACATGTCGCGGCATGCTGTCGGCTGTTGTTGTGTCCGATGTTGATTCCGAACTGGTATTCAATCAGTATGATTGTTTTGGTGACCGTAATCCTGCGTCAGAGCGTGTCCTCTGGATCGTAGATGGACCTGGTCGCACCGGCCTTTTTGTCTAGGAGCTCACGTAAATCGTGTGCGGCATCAGTGGCTGCTCTATCGCGGCCATGAAGTGGTTGGTCTGGCCTATTTGCCGTATTCTTCTTTGACGGAATGGGCTCTGCAGCCTCATCATCAAATTCGGGCAGCAGCTTGCGTTTTGGGTAGCTCTTTGTGTGGCGATCATCGCCATATTTTCCTTCAGTGTCTAGCACCTTATTCCATCTTCGGTTGAGCGTATCCTGCGCGGCTTTAAGCCTTTGCTTCTGATTCTTGAGGCTCGTCGCAGTGGCCATAAGCCTTCTGCGCAGGTTATCTTGTTCCAAACGTTTTTCCGGGATGATGAAAGCATCGTCAACCGGACTGTCCTCCTCTCCGGAGGCAATTTGATGAGTTCGGCCCTCGGGATCGCTGTGATTAGGCGTCTGTTCAGCGTGGCCTGGCTCTTCTTGCTCCATCGCTGGGCTCGTATTGTTGCCTTTGGAGTCAACTGGAGTGTCATTTTTTCTTGTGTTGTTATCGCTATTTTTACTGTGACTGGACTTAGAGCGGCGCCTGCACCGTCGTTTTGGCTTTTGTCCGGGGGGTTTATCCTCCATTGTGTCCTTTTGGTCACTGTTGTCCTCCTTAGGCGTGTCCACCATGTAGATGTCATATGATGAAGTGGCGTTCCAGCGCCCTGTTGGCGGTGGTTCCGGATCGTCCCCTGCATCGACGTCCATACCGTCGATGTCGTCAGAGTCGAAATCAAGCATGTCTGTTAGGTCATCGACTGTGGCTTGAAGTGGGTGGTGGGTGGGAGGCAATTTTCTTCATCATCCGTATCCCACATGGGCCAGACATAGTTCGGCCAAGAGTCTCCTGACAAAGAGAGAGACTTTAATGAATTTAGCACATCACCAAAGGGGGGGTGCTGAAAGATATCCGTGGCGGTGAACTCCATTACTGGAACCCAATCGGACTTGATAGGTCCGGGCTCGCGCGGTTCGGAACCCATGTCCGGACACAGGTCTGGGTGTTCGGTGACGCAGATCCCCTTAATGGAGGAGTTTGTGTTCGTCTCTACCGCTGAAGAGTATGCGGCCTCCGTGGTGGGGTCCATCCACCCGTCCTCGGTCGATGCGATCTGCCCCGAATTTAGGTCCGGAGCGGCTGCAGGGGCGATATCCCGAATACTGTCCGACAGCAGATTTAAGTCATGCTCGTCATGACTGTTCGGCACTCCTGATACATGTCCGAATCCGTTGAAGATCAAGTCTCCGCAGATATCGGCCGTGTAATTCCAGTTTCCAAACCTGACCCGATGGCCAGGGGCGTAGCTGTCGACTTGCTCCAGATGGCCAAGCGAGTTGGCCCGCAGTGCGAAGCCGCCGAACACAAAGATTTGTCCGGGAAGAAAAGTCCCTCCCTGGACTGTTTTGTTGAGGGTTGAGGGAGCCATCGAGCCTTACAGTGACGACACTGAGGAACTCTCAACGAAAGCACCAATGTCGGTGTCAAAACCGGCGGATCTCGGGTAGGGGGTCCCGAACTGTGCGTCTAAGGCTAATGGTAACAGGAGACTAGGGACACGATGTTTACCCAGGTTCGGGCCCTCTCGATGGAGGTAATACCCTACTTCCTGCTTGATTGATCTTGATGATATGATTATTACAAGAGTTGATCTACAACGAGATCATAGAGGCTAAATCCTAGGAGCTAGCCTATGATTATGATTGTTGTTGTCCAACGGACTAAACCCTCCGTTTATATAGACACCGAAGGGGGCTAGGGTTACACAGAGTCGGTTACAGCGCAGGAGATCTATCATCCGAATCGTGAACCTTGCCTTCCACGCAAAGGAGAGTCCCATCCGGACACGGGATGAAGTCTCCAATCTTGTATCTTCATAGTCCAATAGTTCGGCCAAAGTATATAGTCCGTCTGTCCGGATACCCCCTTATCCAGAACTCCCTCACCTAGGGCCGGCCTCCTCTCCCTCCCTCCTTTATATAAGCGGGGCGTGCCTAGAAGACACACCAATTGTTCCAAGCCGTGTGCGGTGCCCCCTCCATAGTTTACGTCTCCGGTCATATTCTCACGGTGCTTAGGCGAAACCCTGCGCAGATCACATCACCATCACCGTCACCATGCCATCATGATGACGCAACTCATCTACTCCTTCGTCCCTCTGCTGGATCAAGAGCTCAAGGGACATCATCACGCTGAACGTGTGCAGAACTCGGAGGTGTCGTACGTTCGATACTCAATTGGTCGGAACGAGAAGACGTTTGACTACATCAACCGCATTAAGCAAACGCTTCCGCTTTTGGTCTACGAGGGTACGTGGACACACTCTCCCCCTCGCATGAAGAAACACCTGAGTTACGCGTTTGGCCTTCATTTAAAACAATGTGGAATAGTTTCACAGCTCACGCCACCTGGAACACCACAGTGTAATGGTGTGTCCGAATGTCGTAACCGCACTTTATTAGATAGGGTGCGATCTATGTTGTCTCTTACCAATTTACCACCATCATTTTGGGGTTATGCATTAGAGACAGTTGCATTCACGTTAAATAGGGCACCGTCAAAATCCGTTGAGACGACACCATATGAACTGTAGTTTGGCAATAAACCTAAGCTGTCGTTTCTTAAAGTTTCGGGTAGCGATGCTTATGTCAAAAGGCATCAGCCTGATAAGCTCGAACCCAAATCGTAGAAGTGCGTCTCCATAGGATACCCTATAAGGAAAGAATTGGGTACACCTTGTATCACATATCCTAAGGCAAGATCTTTGTTGCCAAGAATGGAACCTTTCTAGAGAAGGAGTTTCTCTCGAAAGAAGTGAGTGGGAGGAAAGTAGAACTTGATGAGGTAACTGTACCTCGTCTCAATTTGGAAACTATCTCATCCGAGAAATCTGTTCCCATGATGCCTACACCAACTAGAGAGGAAGCTAATGATGATGATCATGAAACTTCAGATCAAGTTACTACAGAACCTCATAGGTCAACCACAGCACGATCCGGACCGGAGTGGTACAGTAATCATGTTCTCGAAGTCATGTTACTAGACCACGATGAACCTACGAACTATGAAGAAGCGATGATGAGCCCAGATTCTAATAAATGGCTTGAGGCATGAAATATAAGATAGGATCCATGTATGAGAACAAAGTACGGACTTTGGTTGACTTGCTCGATGACCAGCGAGCCATAGAAAATAAATGGATCTTCAAGAGGAAGACGGATAGTGATGGTAGTGTTACTATCTACAAAGCTCGAATTGTTGCAAAATGTTTTCGACAATTTCAAGGTCTTGACTACGATGAGATTTTCTCACTCGTATCGATGCTTAAGTCTGTCCGAATCATGTTAGCAATTGCTGCATTTTATGAAATCTGGCAAATGGATATCAAAACTGGATTCCTTAATGCTTTATTAAAAAAGAGTTGTATATGATGCAACCAGAAGGTTTTGTCAATCCTAAAGGTGCTAACAAAATGTGCAAGCTCCAGCGATCCATCTATGGGCTGGTGCAAGCATCTCGAAGTTGGAATATATGCTTTGATGAGTTGATCAAAGCATATAGTTTTATACAGACTTGCGGAGAAGCCTATATTTACAAGAAAGTGAGTGGGAGCACTACAACCTTTTTGATAAGTATATGTGAATGACATATTGTTGACCGGAAATGATGTAGAATTTTCTGGAAAGCATAAAGGAGAGTTTGAAAGGAGTTTTTCAAAGAAAGACGTTGGTGAAGCTGCTTACATATTGGGCATCAAGATCTATAGAGATAGATCAAGACACTTGATAAGATTTTTCAATGAGTACATGCCTTGACAAGATTTTGAAGTAGTTCAAAATAGAACAGTCAAAGAAGGAGTTCTTGCCTGTGTTGCAATGTGTAAAGTTGAGTAAGACTCAAAACCCGACCACGGCAGAAAATAGAAAGAGAATGAAAGTCATTCCCTATGCCTCAGCCATAGGTAATATAAAGTATGCTATGTTGTGTACCAGACCTATTGTGTACCTTATCATGAGTTTGGCAAGGGTGTACGATAGTGATCCAGGAGTGGATCACTGGACAGCGGTCAAAGTTATCCTTAGTTACCTAAGAGGACTAAGGAAATATTTCTCAGTTATGGAGGTGATAATGAATTCATCGTAAAGAGTTACGTCGATGCAAGCTTTGACACTAATCTAGATGAATCTAAGTCTCAATCTACATACATATTTAACGTGGGAGAAATTAGCTAGAGTAGCTCCGGGCAGAGCATTGTAGACATACAAATTTACAAAATACATATGGATCTGAATATGGAAGACCCGTTGACTAAACCTCTCTCACAAGCAAAACATGATCATACCTTAGTACTCATTGGGTGTTAATCACATAGGGATGTGAACTAGATTATTGACTCTAGTAAACCCTTTGGGTGTTTGTCACATGGCAATGTGAACTATGGGTGTTAATCACATAAAGATGTGAACTATTGGTGTTAAATCGCATGGCAATGTGAACTAGATTATTAACTCTAGTGCAAGTGGGAGACTGAAGGAAATATGCCCTAGAGGCAATAATAAAGTTGTTATTTTATATTTCCTTATATCATTCTAAATGTTTATTATTCATGCTAGAATTGTATTAACTGGAAACTTGATACATGTGTGAATACATAGACAAAACACCTTGTCCCTAGTATGCCTCTACTTGACTAGCTCGTTGATCAAAGATGGTTAACTTTCCTAGCCATGGACATGTGTTGGCATTTGATGAACGGGTCACATCATTAGGAGAATGATGTGATGGAAAAGACCCATCTGTTATCTTAGCATAATGATTGTTCGGTTTTATTGCTACTGCTTTCTTCATGTCAAATACATATTCCTCCGACTATGAGATTATGCAACTGCCGAACAACGAAGGAATGCCTTGTGTGCTATCAAACGTCGCAATGTAACTGGGTGATTATAAAGATCCTCTACAGGTATATCTGAAGGTGTTTGTTGGGTTGGCATAGATCGAGATTAGGATTTGTCAATCCGAGTATCGGAGAGGTATCTCTGGGCCCTCTCGGTAATGCACATCATATGAAGCCTTGCAAGCAATGTGACTAACAAGTTAGTTATGGGATGATGCATTACGGAACGAGTAAAGAGACTTTCCAGTAACGAGATTGAACTAGGTATGAAGATACCAACGATCGAATCTCGGGCAAGTAACATACCGATGACAAAGGGAATAATGTATGTTGACATTGCGGTTTGACCGATAAAGATCTTTGTAGAATATGTGGGAACCAATATGAGCATCTAGGTTCCGCCATTGGTTATTGAACGGAGAGGTGTATCGGTCATGTCTACATAGTTCTCGAACCCTGAGGGTCCGGACGCTTAACGTTTGATGATGATATGTATTATATGAGTTATCTGTTTTGGTGACCAAAGGTTGTTCGAAGTCCCGGATGAGATCGTGGACATGACGAGGTGTCTCGAAATGGTTGAGAGGTAAAGATTTATATATTATAAGGTAGTATTCAGACACCGGAAAGGTTTCGAAATGTATCGGGTACATAGCGGAGTACCGGAGTGGTTACCGGAACCCCCCGGGGAAAGATATGGTCCATATGAGCCATAGGAGGGAGGCTAACCATCCCACAAGGGCCTGGCGCGCCCCCACAAGAGAGGAGGCCGAATTGGACTAGGGAAGGGGGCGGCGCCCCCCTTTCCTTCTCCTACTCCCTCTCCTTCCCACTTTCCCCCTCCGGTAAAAGAAAGGGGGGAATCCAACTAGGAGTCCAAGTGGGACTCCTCCCACTTGGGGCGCGCCTAGGGCCGGCCTCCTCTACCTCACTCCTTTATATACGGGGGGGGGGCCTAGAAGACACATCAATTGTTCCAAGCCGTGTGTGGCACCCCCTCCATAGTTTACGTCTCAGGTCATATTTTTGCGGTGCTTAGGTGAAGCCCTGCGCGGATCACATCACCATCACCGTCACCACACCGTCGTGCCGATGGAACTGATATACTCCTTTGACCCTCTGTTGGATCAAGAGCTCGTGGGACGTCATCGCTCTGAATGTGTGCAGAACTCGGAGGTGTCGTACGTTCGGTACTCGATCGGTTGGAACGAGAAGACGTTCGACTACATCAACCGCGTTATGCAAATGCTTCCGCTTTCGGTCTATGAGGGTACATGGACACACTCTCCCCCTCTCATTGATATGCATCTCCTAGATAGATCTTGCGTAAGCGTAGGATTTTTTTTGAAATTGCATGCTACGTTTCCCAACAGTCCTCGTCTATGGCGAGGTTGCTATGAGCGGTCTGCTACCCCCATATCCTATGCTTTATGTAGTCGAGAAGCGGAGCCTTTGAAGAGGTTGTAACTGTGACACAATAGTTTAAACTGTGTCATCATGCTGCTCTCATTGGGCCATTAATAGTGCCCTGTTGGTGCGCAAGTCACCGGGCAGGTGTTGCCTGGTCGAGCGGGATGGCGTACCCTATTTTTTGCGCTCCTCGGCCTCCGATGGAATTTTGAGCGCAAAGTTATGCACTCTGGGTACATAATCCTCGACAAGAGGGGGACGAGCAAGGAGCACGTATCCCTATTTAGGGTCAGCGTTTGATTGCCCAGACACACGACAGGTACCCTTGTTGCATTTTGAAGAGCATGTTCTACTTGTCCCGAATAAAATACGAGCTGCCTCCCCGGATTCCTGGATCTCGCTGCGAAAGCCACGGTTTGTTCCGATGTTCTGGGAGCGCTTGGTGTTTCCATTTCTGTAATGACAACATTCAGTCCCATCATCATTAGCGTTAGATATGCATAGTGCCTGACCGTGTGGAAGTTAGCGAATGCGATTCGCCTGAGTGGCGCATGGTAGACATTGTGAATGGGATGATATCAAAGACTAAATCCTCACTTCAGAAGTTCTTGGGGGATCCGAAAACTACTTCTAGTGTAATCATGCTCGTGCAGAGTGCTTCGACACCAGGTATGAAACCCTTGAAAGTGGTAGTGCTAGGTTTGATATTTGATGCCACTGTTGAGCATGAATGATACGTCCATTTTGCATCATGTTTTTGTACTGTTATTTATGTTGTTTTATTGTATAATAATGCTTTTTGGAGTAATTCTAATGCCTTTTCTCTCATAATATGCAAGGTATGCACCAAGGGGGAGAATTCTGGCAGCTGGAAATCTGGACCTCGAAAAGCTACGTCAAGCTACCTAATCTGCCCAACTCCAAATGAGCTGAAACTCCCTGAGGATTTTTATGTAATATTTAAAACATATTGGAGCAAATAAGTACCAGAGGAGGGCCACCAGGTGGGCACAACCCACCTGGGCGTGCCAGGAGGCCCAGGCGCGCCGTGGTGGGTGCTGCCCTCCTTGGCCCACCTCTGGTGCCCATCTTCTGGTATATAAGTCATTTTGACCTAGAAAAAATAAGGAGAGTACATTCGGGGTGAAGCACCGCCGCCATAGGTGGAAATTGGTCAGGAGCACTTTTGCCCTCCGGCGGAGCGATTCCGCCGGGGGAACTTCCCTCCCGGAGGTGGAAATCATCGTCATCATCATCACCAACACCCCCCCATCTTGGGGAGGGCTATCTTCATCAACATATTCACAGGACCAACTCCTCTCAAACCCTAGTTCATCTCTTCCGTTCAATCTTTGTATCAAAACTATAGATTGGTACCCGTGGGTGACTAGCAGTGTTGATTACATCTAGTAGTTGATTACTATACGGTTTATATGGTGGAAGATTATATGTTCAAATCCATTATGCTATTCAATACCCCTCTGATCTTGAGCATGTTTATCATTTGTGATCAGCTACTTTCATTCTTGAGGTCACAGGAGAAATCATGTTGCAAGTAATCATGTGCACTTGATATGTGTTCGATATTTTGATGGTATGTATGTTGCCATTCTCTTAGTGGTGTCATGTGAATGTAGACTACATGACACTTCACCATATTTGGCCTAAGGGAATGCATTGTGGAGTAGTTATTAGATGGTGGGTTGCGAGAGTGATAGAAGCTTAAACCCCTGTTTATGTGCTATTCCATAAGGGACCGATTGGATCGAAAAGTTTAATGCTATAGTTAGAATTTATTCTTAATACTTTTCTCATAGTTGCGAATGCTTCCAGAGGGTTAAGCATAAGTAGGAGGTTTGTTCAAGTAAGAACATCACCTAAGAACCGGTCCACCCACATATCAAATTATCAAAGTACCGAGCACGAATTAAGCCAACATGATGAAAGTGACTAGATAAATTCCCGTGTACCCTCAAGAACACTTTGCTTATCATAAGAAACCATTTTGGCCTGCCCTTTGCCTCAAAAGGATTGGGCTAACTTGCTGCACTTTTGTTACTTGCTCGTTACAAATTATCTTGCTCCCAAACTACCCCGCTACTTACAATTTTAGCACTTGCAGACATTACCTTGCTGAAAACCACTTGTCATTTCCTTCTGCTCCTCGTTGGGTTCGACACTCTTACTTATCGATAAGGGCTACAATTTACCCCATACACTTGTGGGTCATCAATGAACATTATATATGTATCTTGTTTAGTGTGAGACGGTTATTCATTTAAATCGAAGAATAATGGTTGTCCTATTTATATGAGTAATATCTTTTAGGGTCATGCACCCTTGAAGATTGGTCTATTTCTCTTGAATCTTGATTATGGTGATACACATATTCATAATATTGATGCCAAAAGATGCAAAGTTGATAATGACAGTGCAACTTATTTGTGGCACTTCCATTTGGGTCATATCGGTGTAAAACGCATGAAGAAACTCCATAAAGATGGACTTTTGGAATCACTTGATTATGAATCATTTGATACTTGCCAACCATGCCATATTGGAAGATGACTAAAACTCCATTCTCCAGAACAATGGAACAAGCTAATGACTTATAGGAAATAATACATACCGATTTATGTGGTCCAATGAGTGTTGAAGATCTGACCTTCACAAATGATTTGAGCAGATATGGGTATATCTACTTAATGAAACACAAGTCTGAAACATTTGAAAAGTTCAAAGAATTTCAGAGTGGAGTGGAGAATCATCGTAACAAGAAAATAAAGTTTCTGTGATCTGATCGTGGAGTTGAATATTTGAGTTACGATTTTGGCCTTCATTTAAAACAATGTGGAATAGTTTCAAAGCTCACGCCACCTGGAACACCACAGCGTAATGGTGTGTCCGAATGTCGTAACCGCACTTTATTAGATAGGGTGTGATCTATGTTGTCTCTTACCAATTTACCACCATCGTTTTGGGGTTATGCATTAGAGACAGCTGCATTCATGTTAAATAGGTCACCGTCAAAATCCGTTGAGACGACACCGTATGAACTGTGGTTTGGCAATAAACCTAAGCTGTTGTTTCTTAAAGTTTCGGGTAGCGATGCTTATGTCAAAAGGCATCAGCCTGATAAGCTCGAACCCAAATCGGAGAAGTGCATCTTCATAGGATACCCTATAAGGGAACAATTGGGTACAGCTTCTATCACAGATCCTAAGGCAGGATCTATGTTACCAAGAATGGAACCTTTCTAGAGAAGGAGTTTCTCTCAAAAGAAGTGAGTGGGAGGAAAGTAGAACTTGATGAGGTAATGGTACCTTGTATCAATTTGGAAAGTATCTCATCCGAGAAATCCGTTCCCATGATGCCTACACCAACTAGAGAGGAAGCTAATGATGATGATCATGAAACTTCAGATCAAGTTACTAAAGAACCTCGTAGGTTAACCAGAGCACGATCCGCATTAGAGTGGTACAGTAATCCTGTTCTCGAAGTCATGTTACTCGACCATGACGAACCTATGAACTATGAAGAAGCGATGATGAGCCCAGATTCCAATAAATGGCTTGAGGCCATGAAATCTAAGATAGGATCCATGTATGAGAACAAAGTGTGGACTTTGGTTGACTTGCTCGATGACCAGCGAGCCATAGAAAATAAATGGATCTTCAAGAGGAAGACGGACAGTGATGGTAGTGTTACTATCTACAAAGCTCGAATTGTCGCAAAATGTTTTCGACAAGTTCAAGGTGTTGACTACGATGAGATTTTCTCACTTGTATCGATGCTTAAGGCTGTCCGAATCATGTTACCAATTGCTGCATTTTATGAAATCTGGCAAATGGATATCAAAACTGCATTCCTTAATGCTTTATTAAAAAAAGAGTTGTATATGATGCAACCAGAAGGTTTTTTCAATCCTAAAGGTGCTAACAAAATGTGCAAGCTCCAGCGATCCATCTATGAGCTGGTGCAAGCATCTCGAAGTTGGAATATATGCTTTGATGAGTTGATCAAAGCATATAGTTTTATACAGACTTGCGGTGAAGCCTATATTTACAAGAAAGTGAGAGGGAGCACTACAACCTTTCTGATAAGTATATGTGAATGACATATTGTTGATCAGAAATGATGTAGAATTTTCTGGTAAGCATAAAGGAGAGTTTGAAAGGAGTGTTTCAGAGAAAGACCTTCGTGAAGCTGCTTACATATTGGGCATCAAGATCTATAGAGATAGATCAAGACGCTTGATAAGATTTTTCAATGAGTACATGCCTTGACAAGATTTTGAAGTAGTTCAAAATAGAACAGTCAAAGAAGGAGTTCTTGCCTGTGTTGCAATGTGTAAAGTTGAGTAAGACTCAAAACCCGACCACGGAAGAAAATAGAAAGAGAATGAAAGTCATTCCCTATGCCTCAGCCATAGGTTCTATAAAGTATGCTATGTTGTGTACCAGACCTATTGTGTACCTTATCATGAGCTTGGCAAGGGGGTACGATAGTGATCCAGGAGTGGATCACTAGAGAACGGACAAAGTTATCCTTAGTTACCTAAGAGGACTAAGGAAATATTTCTCAGTTATGGAGGTGATAAAGAATTCATCGTAAAGAGTTATGTTGATGCTAGCTTTGACACTAATCTAGATGAATCTAAGTCTCAATGTACATACATATTTAACGTGGGAGAAACTAGCTAGAGTAGCTCCATGCAGAGAATTGTAGACATACAAATTTACAAAATACTTACGGATCTGAATATGGCAGACCCATTGACTAAACCTCTCTCACAAGCAAAACATGATCATAACTTAGTACTCTTTGGGTGTTAATCACATAGGGATGTGAACTAGATTATTGACTCTAGTAAACCCTTTGGGTGTTGGTCACATGGAAATGTGAACTATGGGTGTTAATCACATAAAGATGTGAACTATTGGTGTTAAATCGCATGGCGATGTGAACTAGATTATTGACTCTAGTGCAAGTAGGAGACTGAAGGAAATATGCCATAGAGGCAATAATAAAGTTGTTATTTTATATTTCCTGATATCATTATAAATGTTTATTATTCATGCTAGAATTGTATTAACTGGAAACTTGGTACATCTATGAATACATAGACAAAACACCTTGTCCCTAGTATGCCTCTACTTGACTAGCTCGTTGATCAAAGATGGTTAAGTTTCCTAGCCATGGACATGTGTTGTCATTTGATGAACGGGTCACATCACTAGGAGAATGATGTGATGGAAAAGACCCATCCATTATCTTAGCATAACGATTGTTCAGTTTTATTGCTACTTCTTTCTTCATGTCAAATACATATTCCTCTGACTATGAGATTATGCAACTCCCGGACAACGAAGGAATGCCTTGTGTGCTATCAAACGTCACAATGTAACTGGGTGATTATAAAGATGCTCTACAGGTATATCCAAAGGTGTTTGTTGGGTTGGCATAAATCGAGATTAGGATTTTTACTCCGAGTATCGGAGAGGTATCTCTGGGCCCTCTCGGTAATTCACATCATATGAAGCCTTGCAAGCTATGTGAGTACTGAGTTAGTTACGGGATGATGCATTACGGAACGAGTAAAGAGACTTGCCAGTAACGAGATTGAACTAGGTATGAAGATACCAACGATCGAATCTCGGGCAAGTAACATACCGATGACAAAGGGAATAACGTATGTTGACATTGCGGTACGACCGATAAATATCTTGGTAGAATATGTGGTAACCAATATGAGCATCCAAGTTCCGCTATTGGTTATTGACCGGAGAGGTGTCTCTGTCATGTCTACATAGTTCTCGAACCCGTAGGGTCCGGACGCTTAACGTTTGATGATGATATGTATTATATGAGTTATTTGTTTTGGTGACCGAAGGTTGTTCAAAGTCCCGGATGAGATCATGGACATGACGAGGAGTCTCAAAATGGTCGAGAGGTAAATATTGATATATTGGAAGGTAGTATTAAGACACCGGAAAGGTTCCGGAATGTATCGGGTACATAGCAGAGTATCGGAGGGGTTACCGGAACCCCCCTGGGAAAGATATGGTCCATATGAGCTATAGGAAGGAGGCTAACCATCCCACAAGGGCCTGGCGCGCCCCCACAAGGGAGGAGGCCGAATTGTACTAGGGAATGGGGGTGGCGCCCCCTTTCCTTCTCCTACTCCCTCTCCTTCCCACTTTCCCCCTCCGGTAAAAGGAAGGGGGGAATCCAACTAGGAGTCCAAGTGGGACTCCTCCCACTTGGGGTGCGCCTAGGGCCGTCCTCCTCTACCTCACTCCTT
>NC_041393.1:65224966-65249777 GCF_002162155.2 Triticum dicoccoides
GTGGCACCCCCTCCATAGTTTACGTCTCATGTCATATTCTCGCGGTGCTTAGGCGAAGCCCTGCACGAATCACATCACCATCACCGTCACCACAGAGTCGTGGTCATGGAACTCATCTACTCCTTCGACCCTCTGCTAGATCAAGAGCTCGAGGGACGTCGTCGCGCTGAACGTGTGTAGAACTCGGAGGTGTCGTACGTTTGATACTCGATTGGTTGGAACGAGAAGACATTCGACTACATCAACCGTGTTACGGAAACGCTTCCGCTTTCGGTCTACGAGGGTACGTGGACACACTCTCCCCCTCTCGTTGCTATGCATCTCCTAGATAGATCTTGCGTAAGCGTAGGGAGTTTTTTGAAATTTCATGCTACGTTTCCCAACAATCCTCGTCTATGGAGAGGTTGCTATGAGCGGTCTGCTACCCCCCATATTCTATGCTTTATGTAGTCGAGAAGCAGAGCCTTTGAAGAGGTTGTAACTGTTACACAATGGTTTAAACTATGTCATCATGCTGCTCTTATTGGGCCATTAATAGTGCCATGTTGGTGCACAAGTCACCGGGTGGGTGTTGCCTGGTCGAGCTGGATGGCGTACCCTATTTTTTGTGCTCCTCGGCCTCCCACGAAATTTTGAGCGCAAAGTTATGCACTCTAGGGACATAATCCTTGACAAGAGCGGGACGAGCGAGGAGCGTGTATCCCTATTTAGGGTCAGCATTTGATTGCCCAGAGACATGATGGGTACCCGTGTTGCATTTTGAAGAGCACGTTGTACTTGTCCCGAATAAAATACGAGTTGGATCCTCGGATGCCTGGATCTCGGCTGTGAAAGCCACGGTTTGTTCCGATGTTTGGGGAGCACTTGGTGTTTCCATTTCTGTAATGACAACATTCAGTCCCATCATCATTAGCTTTAGATATGCATAGTGCCTGACTATGTGGAAGTTAGCGAATGTGATTCGCCCGAGTGGTGCATGGTAGACATTGTGAAAGGGGATGATATCAAAGATTAAATTCTCACTTCAGAAGTTCTTGGGGGATCCGAAAACTACTTCTAGTGTAATCGTGCCCGTGTAGAGTGCTTCGACATCGGGTATGATACCCTTGAAAGTGGTAGTGCTGGGTTTGATCCTTGATGGATCGACGCCCATTTTCCTGATCGTATCAGCATAGATCAGGTTGAGGCTATTGCCTATGGCCATAAGGACACGTGTTAGGTTGAACCCATCCACAATGGGATCCAAGACCAAAGCCACACACCCTCCATGACAGATACTGGTCAGATGGTCGTATTTGTCGAACATGATCAAACAAGCCAACCAAGGGCTGTATTTCGACGTGACGGGCTCTAGAGCATAGACGTCCCGAAGTGCATGCTTCCGCTCCTTTTTGGGGATGTGGGTGACGTAAATCATATCCACATCCTTTATCTCGGGCGGAAATTGCTTCTGGCCCTCATTATTACGCCGCTGAGGTTCATCCTCTTCCTTCCTGCGGGACAGGCTTTTGCTTTACCCCTCGACCACGACCTTTCCAGCCTGCTTGAAGACCCAACAATTCCTGTTAGTATGATTGGCCGGTTTGTCCAAGGTGCCATGAATCTGGCAAGGTCAGACGAGGATCTTATCAAGCTAGCTAAGACCGTCCTTATTCCATTTAAAGGGCTTCTTTTTCTATCCGCCCCTGAGGCCGCTGAACCTTGCATTAACTGCGGTATCCTCGGCATCATTGTTGATGTTCTTGTGCTTGTGCTTGTTCTTGTTGCGCCTGGGTTTGCCATTTCCATCGCGTGCTTCCGAGGCGAAGACCTCGCCACCGTGAGAACAGTGGGCCAGCCAACTGCCCTCTCCCGTGCAAAAGCGGGTCATGAGAGAAGTAAGAGCCGCCATGGTCCTCGGCTTAGATTGCCCGAGCTGTCGTTCAAGCCACGCATCCCGGATACTATGCCGGAAGGCGGAAATCCTCTGCGCCGGGGCAGCCTACTATCTGATTCTTTTTAGTCAAGAACCGATTCCAGAATTTTCAAGTTGACTCGCCAAGCTGTTAAATGACGTGACTGAGGTCATCAGTATCCAGAGGCCGGGCACAAGTGCCTTGAAAATTTTCCCTAAAGGCGTCCTCGAGAGCTTCCCAGCTTCCGTTGGAGTGAGGAGGTAGGCTATTGAGCAAGTGCCTCACCGGTCCTTTGTGTTTGAGCGGCAGGTATTTGATGGTGTGGAGGTCATCCCCATGAGCCATGTGGATATGGAGGAGGAAATCTTCAATCCACACAGCTGGGTCGGTCATCCCGTCATGTTGTTTGATGTGTATGGGTTTGAACCCATCCGGGAACGGATGCTCCATCACCTCATGTGTGAAACAGATCGGATATGTGGGCCTACTAACTCAAGCCGTATTGTGCCAAATGTTGGGAGACATCCCTGCGTATGCTTGTTCCTGAGCCCTGTTGTGCCTGTCTAACCAAGCCCCATAGCCATCTAGTATGGATGGCGCACGCCCTCTTGATCCATAAACGGATCGTGGAGGAGCTCAATTTGCTTCTATCCTTCTGCATGCTAATTCCTGCTCGTCCTCGAGTAGGTAAATGATAAAAAATAGATAATTTTTGATGTGGAATGCTACCTAGCATAATCTTGATCATATAATCTAATCATTGCATGAATATTAAGACACGAGTGATTCAAAGCAATAGTCTATAATTTGACATAAAGACACCAATACTCAGGTATCCCCACAAAGAACCATGTCTTTCAAAATATCAATGCTAAAGAACGCTATCCCTACAAAATCATCTTGCCATGATCCATCTTCTTAACACAAAGTATTTATCATGCACAACCTTGATGACAAGCCGAGCAATTAATTCATACTTTTTAATGCGCTTCAGCCTTTTCAACCCCCACGCAATACATGAACGCAAGCCATGGGAATAGCACTATGGGTGGAATAGAGTATGATGATAGTGGTAAACATAGAGAAGAAAAAAAAGTAAGAGGGTCTCACATCGACGTGGCTAATCAATGGGCTATGGAGATGCCCATCAATTGATATCAACATGAGGAGTAAGGATTGCCATGCAATAGATGCACTAAGAGCTATAAGTGTATGAAATCTCAACATGAAAAACTAAGTGGGTGTGCATCCAACTTTCTTGCTCAAAAACTTCAGGCGTTTGAGCAAGCCCATCACCGGAATATACAAGCCAAGTTCTATAATGAAAAATTCCCACCAGTATATTCAAGTGACATCATAGGAGACTCTCTACATGAAAAACATGGTTCTACTTTGAACCATAAGTGTGGAAATGATAGTAACGTTGCCCCTTCTCTCGTTTGTCTCATTTTTTTCTTTTTTTTCTTGGGATCTTTTTGGCCTCTCTTTTTTCTTTTTTTTTAATTTTATCCGAAGTCTCATCCCGACTTGTGGGGGAATCATAGTCTTCATCATCCTTTCCTCACTGGGACAATGCTCTAATAATGAATAATGATGATCATCACACTTCTATTTACTTACAACAACAAAAATACAACTCGATACTAGAACAATATGATTCTATATGAATGCCTCTTGCGGTGTACCAGGATGTGCAATGATCTAGCATTGCAAAGATATAAAAAAATGGACAAGGCATGAAAATATCATGCTAGCTATCTTACGATAATGCAAAGCAATATGACAATGAATGCTCAAGTCTTGTATATGACGATGATGGAAGTTGCATGGCAATATATCTCGGAATGGCTATGGAAATGCCATAATAGGTAGGTATGGTGGCTGTTTTGAGGAATATATAATGAGAGTTATGTGTGATAGAGTGTATCATATCACGGGGTTTGGATGCACTGGTGAAGTTTACACCGACTCTCGAGGTGAGAAAGGGCAATGCACGGTACCGAAGAGTCTAGCAAATTGCGGAAAGGTACACTACCAAAAAATACGCTTCCATGATGATACATGTTTGTCACAGTAGCCCACATTTTCTATCATGTATGTACATCCATGACGATTTTATGACAGAATCAAGACAGTCATACCTGTGCTGTCGTAGAAGTATTCCATGACAATACCAAAATTATCATCACGGAAGTGCTCACTTCCATGAAGATAAATGACGCGTCATGGAAGTGATATTGTCAAGGGTAACTGACACGTGGCATCCACCGTAACGGGTCATTGTTAAGCTATTGGGTCCGGTTTTGATCCGATAACCTGTTATCAGCCTGGACCAATGGGGATTTTCCACGTGTAAAATTCTCATTGGCCGAAGGAAACATGTGTCAGCTCACCATTGGGTCAGATAGGCGCCTATGATATGTCGATACGTGCGACGACCCAACACTGGCCCATTTAGCTTACAAAGGCCGGCCCGTTTGACTTGGTCAAAAGTTAGCGGGCCGGCCCATGAAAAACCTGTTAACGGTCTATTCGCATATAGCCCATTTTACGACCCGGTAACTCACGGCCCGTTAGGGCCTTCTCAAAATCGGCCCAACAGCGTCATGTGGGCCATCGAATATAACACCAGCCCATTTCACTTTCGGCCCATGTATGACCCACAATGTCTTTTGGCCCAATGAGGCCTTTCATATCTTTAGGCCCTTTAGTGGCCAACAATGACTCTGGCCCATAATGAACAATAAATTTCTTTCTACCCATTAACGGACCATGATTCACATGGGCTGTTTCCAGCCCGTGTTAGCTTTCGGCCCAACTGACGGCCCATACGTTCTTGGGCTCCTTTCCTGCCCTCGATTACTTTTGGCCCGTTACTAGCATGTTCCCTTAATGGGACAAATTCGGCCCGTGGTTAGAATCTGCCTGTTTGTGGCCTGTTAATCTGTTGCGCCATTTCCAGCCCGTCCTATATTCTGGCCCATTAACGACCTGTTATGCATGTGACAAAATTAAGCATTTGCTGTCTTCCCGCCTGTTAACGGCTCGTTACTGTGCTGGTCCGATACCAATCACGCCTGTTTACGGCCTATGTGACCCATTTATCTGACGTCCCAAGGCCCATCAATTATATGGCCCGTTGGCGGCCCATTTATTCAATGGCCCATAGGAGGCCCATGGATCCTACGGCCTGTAGAAGGATCAAGGTTACCACGGTCCGTATATGGCCCATGATTGTTGCTGCCACTAGCAAACCAGGGAAATAGAAGACTAGGAAATAAATAAGCCCGAAACTAATGCTAGGCTATTAAGGTGATTTCACAGATTACATCCACTGGGCATCAAAGTTCGCCACCAGTGCAAATATAGGGAACACCCTACACTATACAAAAATGGCTTGCTGTTTTCTTCAGCCGGTGGCTGCACGTTAAGAACAAATTTTGTATCGCAACAAAACAAATTACAACCATAAAACAAAAGGAAGGTTGGCATTAAAGTTAACAGTGTGGCAGATAAATGCACCACCAGAAGTTCAGAAGCTCAATTCATTTGACCTAACTATTATGTTTTCATTCTGTACTCTCTAGTGGAGCACCATAACCTTCGCCTTCATTTCTCCTAGGCTCCTGAACAACATAGCAAATGTCTGATAGTCTGGTTTCAACATGACGCATATCTTGACGACATCGAACAATGGCTATCCCATTTTCACAAAGGGTCTCTATTAGGTAATTGACTTGTGTCTGGAATGCAGATATAACATTGTTTTGAGCTTGCATATCTTGATCATGAGGCAGTTTGGATGAGATTGCCTTAACAACCAACCCAGTATTATGCAGGAATGTGTTGTTGGCACTGTTAGTGGATAGGTACTGACCCACTGCAGCAAGGGGTGACGTTGCGGTTATAGTTGCCTCATCACCTTCAGAAGGTGGCGTTTCCACCATTTTTTCCATAGCTTGTTGAAAAGTTGAGTTTTTACATTAGTACTACCAGAACACAAGATATTAAGGAGGTAGAAAAACCAAACAAAATAGCTTTCATCTATATACAGAACTTATTCCAGTGAACCCATGTAAAATATTAGTTGTATTTTACTTCAAAGTACATAATAAAACCAGGTTCCAAACATATGACCATGTACCATGGCTAATGTATTGTCTATTTCTTCACATTGTAGTGACAACTAAGGATAAAGAGACAAAGTTTATAATATGGTAAGCATAGTATGACATCATTCATATCACAAAACAACTGAGAACAAACAAACAGGCAATTGTAACATTGTGTGGGCAAGTCCAACATGGAACTAGATTACAGATCAAGATCAAAGGAACATCACTCCTCTCTTTTAAACCTTGTAAGGTGCAATGATACGCTAAGACAATTGTGTATAAAACTGAAAAGAGTAATAGACATTGGCTGAAAACCATGCAGTTCAATGCATGAGTCAGAGCAAGTAGTAGTTAATAGGCATGAGGATTAAAGACTTACAACATCGGCTTTGACTGGTGTAGTCATGCCCTTCGTCTTGCTGGTGTGACAGTCCTTGAAGATTTCCACAGCATTTGGTTCAGGTACTTTTTGGTCCATGCGGGCTTTCCTCTGCATCTGGAACAAGTCAATATAGCTCTGATAATATGGCACGTCAAAAAGAGTGAAACGGCAGCTAATTACAAGAGCCTCGTAGTGTGAAATATAGCTACAAGATCCTGTTGTCTATTGGAATTTCACTTTCGTACGGTTGGCCTTGTTCTTTAAATAGTTCACCTATAAGAAGATAGATTTGTGAGGCACATGTGTAAATAGGAGTTCAATGTGTGATCTGATCACATACATATAATGTACTTGATACTTTCGATCAGACCAGTGTTTAACGAGGCCTCTCAAGTCTTCATTCGATATATTTTCCATTGTAGATGTTTGGGCACGTTCACTGTTAGCCTTGCCTTCAAAGTGAGTTTTCCTTAAGTTATACCGATACTATCGCAGAGCAGACTTGAAAACATGGGTGCAAGATTGTCTGGTTGCATCATCTTGGCTATCCAACTTGAACCTCATATGTTGAAAATTATGGGAGTCTCATTATCAGCAATCTAGAAAGTATGGGACGGAGCAAGACGATATTACTAGTTTCCATACATAACCATACTTACAGATAAATGGTCTAGGAAGGTGTTGAACTGGGTTTCGTATTTGTCATTCCTGTACTAAATCCATGTTGGGAGGATACGTGCATGACACCTAACGGCAACCGCTGCCTCTGATACTAACTTGGCTGACTCTGTAGCATCACGTGGCCTTTTTAAACCTGCCTCAAAACAGATCTCCATTCTTCCTCCTCTAGATTTATTTAACCTATCGAGCATTATCCCTGATGTTTGTTTCCTCTTGCGCCTAGGTGCTAGTCCAACAAAGAACATAGGAAGTGTTAGTGTACATCAAACTGTGAGACTACATAAAAGAAGCATGCAACTGTACCTTGACTCCAGCAACTACCTTCTTGTTGTTGAAGCTCACAAGGTTCATCTGATCTTACCAACTCGTCTTGTGTCAAGGGTGCTTCGTAAGTAGTGTAAGGTGGCAAGGGATCTTGGGAATGTGCTGCTAGCCGAGTTGACAAACGATTAACTCATGCAATTGGTGGTACTGTGGAAGGTGTTGCAATAACTAGGGCTATCTCTGTTTGCTTGGTGGCAGCTATTAGTTTCTGTTTGGCTTGTTTTGCAGCTCGTGTAGCATGGTATACCGCGTTTGTACAATTTTTCGCTGGACTTTGACCTTCTATTGTACCATCAGTACCAGCAAAATCTGCATAATTCTTTCGCTTCTGTTTCCGTTTGTCCTTAGTACTAACACCATCCCCTGTCATTTGGTGTTCCTTCCTCTTTCTCTGTGCCATGTTAAGTCAAGCCATCAAGAAAAAGGAATAAACATTTAGTTCTTCAGAACAAATAGATGCGTGATACAGACGAACTGAACTTTGATGTTAGACAACCACATGATAGGAGGATGTAATATGTATGAAAAACAGGACGACATGAGATAATCAGAACTATGATGTGTAAACTAAGCTGAAGACATTTCAATAAATTAGAAGCAATGCAATGGAAGGTAGACACCATATGAATGATGCTACAAATATCACTCTGCCAAGTTAACAGTGTCTCGTCAAAACTGGCGTTTAAACAAATGTGAAGCAGTACAAGAAAAAAATCATATGCAAGATGCAAACAACATCACACTACCAAGTTAAAAGGTCTCTCGTCATTAGTGCCATTGCATATTCACAGCTTATGATGTGTAAACTAAGCAGAAGGCATTTCAACAAATGAGAAGCAATGAAAGCTAGACACCATATGTAAGACACAATGAATATCACTATACCAAGTTAAAACTGTCTCGTCATTAGTGCCAATTCAACAAATTAGTAGTACAAGCTAGAAAATAATGCGAGATGTAAACTATATCAGACTCCCAAGTTAAACGTGTCTTGTGAAACGTGATTATTGCAGGTTACACAACAGTAGTACTTTGATGTAAGAACATGGTGTGACAGACAGATATTCTATGTTCTAGAAACAGGAACACGTGTCTTATTCACAAGTATAATGTGTAAAGTAAGAAGATGGAATTCAACAAAATTGGAAGCAATACAAGCTACACATCATACATAGCATGCAACCACATATAACAGTGCCATGTTAGAGGGAGCACCTATGCTGGTAGAGAAGGGGGGACGTGCTCATCATCAACACAGCTACTTTGAGTGTCTATACATGTGTTGTCTTCCAAATCTTGTTGGGGGGATGGCCGAGTAGAATGTGGAGAGGCCCTTCGTTTGGAAGAAGCACCTTTATCCACTGCCTTGCTAATTTTCTTCTGCTTTATTGATTTTGCATTGTCAAGTAAAACCGACAAGAAAAAGCAATAAAATTCACTCTTCAGAACTCACTCATGCATTATATTGATAATCACTACCTTGATGTAAGGCAAACACATGATACGAGGATGGAATATGTACGAAAAATAGGACGACATGGCATATTCACAACTATTTGTATAAACTAAGCAGAAGTAATTTCATCAAATTACAAGAAATACAAGTGAGACACCATATGCAACATGCAAGACAATATCACACTACCAAGCTAGAGAAAGCACCTGGGATGTCGGTTTCGCCAGAAGACCGCCATCAGTCCCTGCCTTTTTTTTTCTTCCTATTTATTACTTGTATTGCCTTGTCAAGTCAAACCCACAAGAGAAATGAATAAAAATTCACTTTTCAGAACTCATTTATGCAGGATGCTGACGAGCACTACTTTAATGTAAGGCGACCGCATGATAGGACGATTAAATGTGCAAGAAAAAAGGACAACATTGCATATTCACAACATTTCAACAAATTAGAAGCAATGAAAGCTAGACACCATATGAAAGATGCAACGAATATCACTCTACCAAGTTAAAACTGTCTCGTCATAAGTGCCATTTCAAAAAATTAGAAGTACTACAAGCTAGAAAAGAATGCGAGATGCAACCTATATCACACTCCCAAGTCAAACGGGTCTTATGGTAAGTGATTATTGCAGGTTACACAACAGTAGTACTTTGATGTAAGAACATGGTGTGATAGACAGATATTGTATGTTCTAGAAACAGGAACATGTGTCTTCTTCACAAGTATAATGTGTAAAGTAAGCAGATGGAATTCAACAAAATTAGAAGCAATACAAGGTAGACATCATACATAACATGCAACAGCACATAGCAGTGCCAAGTTAGAGGGAGCACCTAGGATGGTGCACTAGGGGAGACATGCTCATCATCAACACAGCTACGTTGAGTGTCTATGCATGTGTTGTCTTGCAAATCTTCTTGGGGGGCGGGGGCTGGAGTAGAATTTGTAGAGGACCTCCATTTGGAAGGAGCACCTTTATCCACTGCCTTGCTAATTTCCTTCCACTTTATTGATTTTGAATTGTTAAGTAAAATTGACAAAAAAGCAATAAAATTCAGTCTTCACAACTCATTTGTGCATGATACTCACAATCACTACTTTGATGTAAGGCAAACACATGATACCAGGATGGAATATGTATGAAAAACAGGACGACATGGCATATTCACAACTATTTGTGTAAACTAATTAGAAGCCATTTCAACAAATAAAAAGCAATGCAAGCTAGACACCACATGAAAGATGCAACCAATATGACTCTGCCATGTTAAAAGTGTCCCATCATAAATGGCGTTTCAACAAATTAGAAGTAGCGCCTGCTATAAATCGTATGAAAGATGCAACTAATATCACACTGCATATACTAAAGGTGTCTCATCATATTGATTGATGCGGCATACAAAAAAGCAATAGTTTTATGTAAGGACAGGCTTAATAGACAGATGTACTATGTACTAAAAACAGGAAGGCATGTCACATTAACAGGTATAATGTATAAACTAAGCAGAATAGCACATGCAATTTAACCAGATTGGAAGAATTAGAATCTATACACCATATGCAACACACAACCACATATGACGCTGCCAAGTTAGAGCAAGCACCTGCGATGCTGGTGTAGGGGAAATGCGGTCATCAACTACAGAGCTATGTTCACAATCTTCATCTAGCCTGGCTGTTTCTTGAGAATCATGTGGGGAAGCTGACACTGCATTCTTTAAAAGAGCATATTTTCTCACAGTAACCCCCTGGTGTGACTGTCTCATGATAAGTGATTGATGATGAATACACAAGAACATTAGTTTGATGTAAGGACATGGTTGATAGACATATGTACTAGTATGCACCAAAAACAGGAAGGCATGTCATATTCAAAGGTATAATGTGTAAGCTAAGAAGATGCAATTTAACCAAATTGGAAGCAATACAAGATAGACATCCGGCTGGAGTGGTGAGCATGATCATCGAGGACCTGAGAGCCTGGTGGGAGGCGGGCTGCTTCACCACCATCATGGCTTTTCAGCTGGCTTCCAAGTGATGCATGTCTGTGTTGGGCTTGTCACTGGCTCGGCTAGTGCACTGACTAGCTATTTGTCTTCTGGTGCTCCCCAGATGGTGGTTCATGTAAAAAATATCTTTCCTTATCTTAATAAAGACCAACTTCGGCCTTTCGAATACAAGCTAGACAACATATGCAACATGCAACCACATATGACACCGCAAAGTTAAAGCAAGCACCTGGGATGGTGGTTCATGGCGAGCGAGGTCATGAACTCCAGAGCTACGTTTACTGTCTCCATCTGCTAACAATGCACCCTTTATAAGGCTGAAACGTGTATTGCCTATGCCCGAAGAAAGCTAGAGTTGCTTCTCTCTTTTATTATGTGCTTCTATCAACCGATCGGTAGAGTCTGAAATACCCATGCATAAAAAAACAATAGTGAGAGTATGGGCGAAGTGTGTGCAGAACTAGTGCACTGTAAAAGTAGCAGTTAGCAGGTGGGTCAATAATAAATGACAGGAGACATATGATAGCTCTACAACATTGCATGACAAACAAAATTAGATTCTACTCCATATGATTTTGTAATATATGAGCACAGGGATGGCTTGGAAATGCAGGTACTCCTCCAGCACACCACCACATGTGGTCCTATCAAAATAATAGTCGACTGGAAATAAATAGGATAGTCAATTTTTTTATGAACCGTCCGATCTACAAGGAATGGGAAAATGGCCTTCGTCTACCTCCTGCCAGTCACTTTGACGATCTTTCTCGAACCGCCAGCGATCACCGGCCCATACCCCTGCCTCCGCTGCCTCGCCCTCCCCTCGACCTCACACCACCGTCATGCTTGGCAGTGCCCCCGGCCATCCCTTTAATCCCGGCCGACCTCCATATCGGGCGCCAGCAGCTCCTAGGCCCCACACGCCCCTAAGATAAACACCGAGGCGCTGCTTCCCCGACGTAATAGGCGGACTAGCGCCTGTTACGCCGGGTAATGCTTCCTTTAACTAGGAATCAACTAACCAAGAATTGAAATTGAGGGGGCGACGAACCTCTAGCTAAGGTGAAATAGTATATGAGGAGAAACCTTATGCATTGCGAGTTACTAGGAACATCTAGTATCAGGAAGAAGCGGTCAACTAGTGTCTTGTGTGGGATGAATACCGTGCAAGCAGACACGTAAGATTTGCACGAATAACGGAAGAGGAGTACAATTTTCGGTTGCGAGTGCTGTGTCCTCTAGATGTCGTGGCGATTTTCTTCTTTTTACTGGGGGAACCGATGTTTTGGAGGAGGGTGGAGCCTTGGACGAACCCATGGCCAAATTTTTAACTATGTTGCTGTAACACCCCGGATGTAACTTTCCATATTTGTATCTCCAACTCTTGCCATTTTCGGTGATGTGATATGTTATGCCCTCCGTGGTTGGGTTTTGTCTTTTGTTTTTCATTTTACTCATGTCATGCATCTCGTATCATGTCATCATGTGCATCTCTTTTGCATACGTGTTCGTCTCATGCATCTGAGCATTTTCCCTGTTGTCTGTTTCGCAATCTCTTTTCGTGTGCGGGTGTTGAACGTTCTCGTAATGGACCGAGCCTTGCCAAGTGGCCCTGGTATAGCACCGGTAGACCACCTATCAAGTTTCGGGTCATTTGGAGCTCGTTTGATACTCCAACGGTTAAACGCACTCCCGCAAAGGCCTCTTTTAAGTTGCAGCCCAACACCCCTCCAAAACAGCCCAATAACCCATCTAACTCCCCTCCATACTCTTGGTCGTTTGATCACGATTGTGTGGGCGAAAACCGCACCTCATTTGGACACTCCTAGCTCCCTCTACCAATAAATATAGCCTCTCCCCCGAAATTCACGGGCAAAACCCTAGCAGATTCGTCCCCGCCGCCACCGGACATGTCCGGCCATAGCCGGACACGTCCGCCGCTGCCGCCGAGCGAGTCGGAGCTCGCCACGTGGCGCCGAGCCGCCGCCCGCCGCCGCCGGCCCGCGAGCCCACAGCGGGCCCGCAAGGCCCGTCCGCCTCCCCGCGCGCCTGCCGCCGTGGCCCCGCTCTCCGCCCCGCCGCCGTCTGCCCTGTCGCCGGTCGCCGCCCGCCACCGCGGCCCCCGCCTCCGCGCAGCCGCCGTCGCCGGCCTCCGCCGCGAGCTCCGGCCGGAGCCGCGTGCTCCGCCGCCCTCCTCGCCGCCCCGGCCCTCCTCCAACTCTGGCCACCGACGCCCTCCTCCGGCCGCCGTCGCCTCCGCTCCGGCGACGACCACTCCGGCGAGCCTCAGATCTGGCCAGATCGGATCTGAGCCCGAGGTTGACTTTCCCCGACCCCCGAAATCGTCTAAGTCATTATCTGTGATATTTTTGTTGCATCTTCATCGCATCACATCTTCGCATCCGTAGCTCCGTTTTGGGCGTGTAATATGTCAAATTGTTCGCCCCAAAGAGTACATCATTTAACTCCATTGCATAATTTGCATTCGAGGTCATCTTGATGCCCGAAATGTTGTTGGAAGAGGGCTTCATAATGTTAGTTTCAGAATCTTATCAGCACGAGCTCTTTTGTCATTTTTGCCATGATTGATGTGTGCATCCTATGGACTTGGTCCCTAAATGTGTTTTGAACTAGGCTATGTCTTCTTTACAGAGGTGCTTACCATGTAATTTTGTGATCAATGTGGTGACCACCACAAGCATGCAAACTAGGCTTCGTGATAATGCTGATTTTAGTTCCTGTTCTGCTGTAATTTTCATGCCATGTAAACATGTTGCTACAGAGAGATCCATGCATATTTTGAGATACTTCAGTAAGGGTGTTTTGAAAAAATTGTTTTGATATATCCATCCATGGTCCTGGTTGCAATTATGGAGTAGTCTAGCATGTCATTTTCATGCCCTACTTTTGCTTCAAAATGTTTCCTGACAGATTGTTTACATGTTAATCAATTTGGCCGAGGTTGTTGTAGTTGGTCCGGATATGCTATGATGTTGTTTCTTTCCATGTATAGCTTCTATGACATGTCTTATTGATGGATGTATGCTTAGTTTGTCATGAGGTGCTCTGTAGTGAGTGCATTGAGCTCACGAAGGCGGCTTCGTAATTATTTCAATGCCATGCTTTGTTTGCTGAAATCTGTTAACGAAACTTGCTATGTTTACGTGGGTGCCATCATATTTTCTGATCCTTTTGGGCTTATGGTCAGTAACAGACTTTTGATCTATGCTTTGAGTAGATTCATGCCATGCCTTGCTTTGCTAATAGAAGTTCCTGTAGCATGTCGATAACCTGCTCTGAACATTGCTTCGTGATGTTGTTTATGCCATGTCCAACCTGATATTTTTATGCACTTTCTCCATGCTTGTTTGAACCTGTTATGATGTGATTTAGCCGTAGCTCAGTGTTCCTCTTTTGTAAAGCATCTCCTGTAGATGATCTCCATATGCTTTGTTTTCATGTTGGGGTGCTGTAGCATAGTTTATTGTTGCATGCTAAGTAGCATTGTGCTGTTAATCGCAGCTTCGTGCCATACTTGTCTTGCTTGCCATTTCCAAACCGTGCATCCGAATCCGGTGATCTTCATATCGATTTCAACCGAAATCATCTCATCTTTCCAGAGGCATACTTGGTTTGCCAAGTTGATGCCTTGTTCATCATCTTTCCTTCCGTAGCACGCATATGCATTGCATACCACATCTCCCATGTCATAACATGTATTGCATCATGTTGCTTGTGCATTGCACCGTGATTTATTGTGGTTCCTTGCTTGTGTTCTTGCTTTGGGTAGAGCCGGGAGACGAGTACATGAACGAGGAACCTGTTGAGTACGCTAACGAGGATCCAGCCTTCGATAACTCTGAGAACCTTGCAGGCAAGATGATCATACCTTTGATATCACTTCTATCTTTGCTTGCTAGTACTCGCTCTTTCGCTATGTTAGCCCTGCCTGCCTTTGTTTACCATGCCTACCTATTGCCATGTCAAACCTCTAACCAACCTGTCCCAGCAACCGTTGTTTGGCTATGTCACCGCTTTTTGCTCAGCCCCTCTTATAGCGTTGTTAGTTGCAGGTGAAGATGAAGTTTGTTCCTGGTCGGAACACGGATATTTTGGGATATCACAATATCTCCTATTTATATTAATGCACCTTATATACTTGGTAAAGGGTGGAAGGCTCGGCCTTATGCCTGGTCACTTGTTCCACTCTTGCCGCCCTAGTTTCCGTGATACCGGTGTTATGTTCCTTGAGTTTGCGTTCCTTACACGGTTGGGTGATTTATGGGACCCCCTTAACAGTTCGCTTTGAATAAAACTCCTCTAGCAAGGCCCAACCTTGGTTTTACCATTTGCCACCTAAGCCCTTTTCCCTTGGGTTTTCGCGAGCCCAAGGGTTATCTTTATTTACCCCACCCCCCCAGGCCAGTGCTCCTCCGAGTGTTGGTCCAAAGTAGAGCACCGTGCGGGACCATTCCTTGGCAACTTGGATTCGTCGGTTCCTGTACGCTTCGCTTATCCGGTGTGCCCTGAGAACGAGATATGTGCAGCTCCTATCGGGATTTGTCGGCACTTCGGGCGGCTTTGCTGGTCTTGTTTTACCATTGTCGAAATGTTTTGCGAACTGGGATTCCGAGACTGATCGGGTCTTCCCGGGAGAAGGTCTATTCCTTCGTTGACCGTGAGAGCTTGTGATGGGCTGAGTTGGGACACCCCTGCAGGGTATACAATCTTTCGAAAGCCGTGCCCGCGGTTATGAGGCAGATGGGAATTTTTTAATGTCCGGTTGTAGATAACTTGACACTTGACCTCTTTAAAATGCATCAACTGTGTGTGTAGCCGTGATGGTCTCTTCTCGGCGGAGTCCGGAAGTGAACACGGTTTGTGTTATGCTTGACGTAAGTAGTTTCAGGATCACTTCTTGATCACTTCTAGCTTCTCGACCGATGCGTTGCTTCTCTTCTCGACCAATGCATTGCTTCTCTTCTCGCTTTCACTTGCGTATGTTTAGCCACCATATTTGCTTAGTGCTTGCCGCAGCTCCACCCTATTACACCTTTCCTACCTATGAGCTTAAATAGTCTTGATCTCGCGGGCGTGAGATTGCTGAGTCCTCGTGACTCACATATTCTACCAAAACAGATGCAGGTGCCGAGGATACTGGCGCAGATGGCGCAACTGAGCTGGAGTGGGAATTTGATGTGGTCCTTGGTCGTTACTATGTATCATTTCCAGATGATCAGTAGAGGAGCCCAGTCGGGACGATCGGGGATCTAGCATTTGGGGTTGTCTTCTTTTTATTTGAACTTGACCGTAGCCGGTCTATGAGTGTATTTGAATGATGTATGATCTTAAATTATGTATTGTGTGAAGTGGCATTTGTAAGCCAACTCTCTTTATCCCATTCTTGTTCATTACATGGGATTGTGTGAAGATGACCCTTCTTGCGACAAAACCACCATGCGGTTATGCCTCTAAGTCGTGCTTCGACACGTGGGAGATATAGCCGCATCGTGGGTGTTACAAGTTGGTAATCAGAGCCATCCCCGACTTAGGAGCCCCCTGCTTGATTGTTTGCTGGCGATGTTGAGTCTAGAACAAAAATGTTTTGAGTCTTAGGATTATATATATCGGAGAGTAGGATTCTTTTTACTCCTCAGTCCCTTCGTCGCTCTTGTGAGGTCTCCTGACGTAGATGTTTTGACTATCCTCTTCTCAAATTTTCACTAAATTTTTTTTAGGATCACGCGGGTATCTTGGAATCCTTCCGATTGTTTTGTGACGAGAACATTGTTCTTGGTGCCTCCTGACATTTAGGGGTTGTGGCAGTGTCCCGGGGAGTTGAGCTCCGAGGTGTTGTCGTCACAATTTTATCGTTGCAGTTCTGGAATACCTGAGATTTGCCGACATCGAAAATCTCTTTTATGCAGTTGTTGGTGAGATAACCCCGATAACCCAGTACTGGGGCGAGCTCAGGAGTATTGCCATAACTCGTATAACGGATGCTTTTCGAAGGTTGAGGTACACGATTTCTGAAGGTTTCTTGGTTATGTGTTGACGGATGGATACAGCTGGATGTAGGGATTGTTAGTTTGGGTGAGATATTGTGCTTCCCCTGTATCCCCAACACCAGATTGCATAACCAGAAAGTATCGGGAGTTTATAGGTGGGATTCAAGTAGCTCTAGCATTTCTTCCCGCAGATATTTGGTTTGTGATTGGGTAATCCTTACCACTTATTTGTTCCAGTTGTACCTTGTTTATTTCATTCATCAATATCTATTCAAGTGGCTTCTCACCTTTATGGACGTGTGATGTTTACTTTGGAATTCATTCGTTCATCTTTGTTCGAATGTTTATTGTGAAGACTATATGTTGCTATTTCTATCCATTGATTCAGCTTGTCTATCTGTCTATCAAGATGCTAACGGATGTCACCCTCTTCAGGATGGCTCCGCCAACGCGTCAGAATCCGGATCGCAATGATGGGAGTCAGGCGAACCCTCCACCACTACCTCCGCCTCCGGAGGCATGGCAAGCTTTGATGGCAGCCTCTAACGCCCATGCTCAGATGATGATCCAGCTCATGCAAGAGCGCAACCAAGGCCAAGGAAACCAAGGGAATCAAGGTCAAGGGCAGTTCAATCATCAGCCTCAGTTTCCTACCCTCAACCAATTCCTTGCAAATCAGCCGAAGTCTTTCAGCTACTGTGCCGAGGCCACAGACGCCGATGATTGGCTCGTGGATATCAACAAGCATTTTTAATGCAGCAATGTCAGGCCTGAGGATTATGTCAAGTTCGCTTCTTTTCAGCTCAAGGATCAGGCAGCTGATTGGTTCCAGCAATACAAGGATTCTAGAGGTGGTCGAGTCATTACTTGGACTGATTTCTGTCGGGACTTTAAAGCTCACCATATTCCTACCAGTGTTGTTGAGAGAAAGCGTGAGGAGTTCCGCAATCTCAAGCAAGGCAACATGTCAGTGTATGAATACAATAAGCAGTTTCAGAAACTTGCTCGCTTTGCTAAGCAAGATGTTCCAGATGAGAAGAGTGTGATCTATCAGTTCAGAGGTGGCCTTAGAGAGGATCTGCAGTTAGCTCTCATTCTTATTGAGCCTACTCAGTTTGATCAATTCTACAATATGGCACTCAAGCAAGAAGGTGCTCAGCTCAAGTGTAAGGCTTCCAAGAAGAGAATCAGAGATGCAGTGCAATCTTCTTCTTCCTCACAAGTGGCAGCTAAGCAGCAGAAGTTTTATCTTCCTCCTCCTCCGTTTCGTCAGCCTTACCAACAGAAGAACTCAGGTGGCCGTGGATCTTCCCACCCACCCAACCCAAGCTATCAGAACAAGTCTCAGTCTCAAGCTCCAAGGTCAATTGCTCCTTATCACCGTATGCTCTCAGAAGTGACTTGCAACAAGTGTCAGCAGAAAGGCCACTATGCGAACAAATGCTTGAATCAAAGGCGCCTTCCTCCTCCTCCTCCTGTGAGATCTTCAAGCAATGCAGTGGTCAAGCATAATCCAAAGTCTGCAAAGGTGAACATGTTGAATGCAGCTCAGGCAGAGGATTCTTCAGATGTGATCATCGGTAATCTTCCTGTTAATGATATTCCTGCAAAAGTCTTATTTGATACTGGTGCATCGCATTGTTTCATGTCAAGATCGTTCTTTGCTAAGAATGATTTTACTTGGTCTTACCTGGATAAACCTTTGGGCGTTGTTTCTCCGGGGAAGTCAATGAGGGACAACTCGGTAGTTCATGATGTCTCTATCAAGATGGGCGACTACAAATTCCTTTCTAAACCATTTGTTCTTGGCGATTCTGATATTGATCTAATTCTTGGGATGGACTGGCTTTCTAAGCACAAGGCTCAGCTTGATTGTGCTGCCAGGAAAATTCAATTGACACACCCTTCTGAGGATGTTATCATCTATGCCGCTCGTGATGAAACCATTCGGTTGTTTTCTCTCAATGAGAAGGGCGAATTGGATGCTATTTCTCAGATTCCAGTCGTTTGTGAGTACCAAGATGTCTTTCCAGAAGAGCTTCCGGGTATGCCTCCTCATCGGCCAGTCGAGTTCGTTATTGATCTTGAGCCTGGAACAGAACCCATTTGCAAGCGTCCATACAAGCTTGGACCCAAGGAGCTGAAGGAATTGAAGAAGCAGCTCGATGAACAAGAGCGTCTGGGTTTGATCAGACCAAGTTCTTCCCCATGGGGTTGTGGAGTTCTTTTTGTCCACAAGAAGGATGGCACGGACCGACTTTGCGTCGATTACCGTCCATTGAACAAGAAGACAATCAAGAACAAGTATCCACTTCCCAACATCAATGAGCTTTTCGAGCAACTCAAAGGGGCTAAAGTTTTCTCCAAGCTTGACCTTCGTATGGGTTATCATCAGATTCGCATTCGTGAAGAAGATATCCCCAAGACAGCATTCAGAACAAGCTATGGTTCTTATGAATATACTGTCATGTCTTTCGGCCTTATCAATGCTCCTCCAACGTTCTCTCGAATGATGAACTTTATCTTCAACCCCTACACCAATGAATTCGTTTTGGTGTATCTCGATGATATTTTGGTCTTCTCCAAGAATAAGAAGGATCATGCCAAACATTTGCAATTGGTGCTCGACAAGCTCAGAGAGCATCAATTCTATGTGAAGTTTTCCAAATGTGAGTTCTGGCTTGATGAAGTTCTTTATCTTGGTCACATCATCTCCGCCAAGGGAATTGCTGTTAATCTGGCGAAGGTTTCTGTAGTTGTGAATTGGGAACCTCCTCAGAATGTCCAGCAGCTCCGCAGTTTTCTCGGTCTTGCAAGCTATTGCCAAAGATTCGTTGAGAACTTCTCCAAGATTGCAAAGCCTCTTTCCAACCTCCTCCAGAAGCATGTCAAGTATGTCTGGACGCCTGAGTGTGACGTCGCTTTCAACACCCTCAATGAGAAGCTACTCACAGCTCCTGTCTTGACTCATCCAGATGAATCCAAACCATTCGAAGTATTCTGTGATGCTTCCCTTCAAGGTCTCGGTGCTGTGTTGATGCAAGAGAAGAAAGTTGTGGCCTATACCTCTCATCAGTTGAAGCCCAATGAAAAGAACTACCCCACTCATGATCTTGAGTTGGCGGTACTTGTCCATGCATTGATAACATGGAGACATCTCTTATTGGGAAGGCAAGTGGACATTTTCACCGATCACAAGAGGCAAACTCGATGGGTCGAAATGATTCAGGAGTACAATCCGAGTATCGAATATACTCCTGGCAAGGCGAATGTGGTTGCAGATGCTCTGAGCAGAAAGGCTTATTGCAACAGTCTAATTCTCAAGCCGTTTCAACCGGATCTTTGTGAGGCTTTCCGCAAGCTGAATCTTCAAGTTGTTACTCAAGGCTTTCTTGCCAACCTCATAGTCTCTCCTACTTTGGAAGATCAAATTCGTGAGGCACAACTCCTAGATACCATGGTGAAGAAGGTGAAACGTGGTATTGACAAGGGCATTCCTAAATACAAGTGCTATCGCTTGGATGACAAAGATACTCTTTTCTTCGAGGATCGAATTGTGGTTCCAAAAGGTGATCTGAGAAAGTTCATTATGAATGAGGCACACAATTCCCTCCTATCCATTCATCCTGGAAGTACAAAGATGTACCATGACCTCAAGCAGTCATACTGGTGGACTCGAATGAAGCGAGAGATTGCCCAATTCGTGAATGAATGTGATGTCTGCAGAAGAGTGAAAGCAGAACACCAAAGACCAGCTGGTCTCCTCCAACCTCTTGCTATTCCGGAATGGAAGTTTGACCATATCGAGATGGACTTCATGACTGGTTTTCCTAAGTCCAAGCGTGGAAATGATGCTATCTTCGTTGTCATTGACAAGCTGACCAAAGTGGCTCATTTTCTTCCTATCAAAGAATCTATCACAGCAGCTCAGCTGGCAGAGCTATACACCTCCAGAATTGTCTCCTTGCACGGCATTCCACAATTGATATCTTCAGATCGTGGAAGCATCTTCACTTCTAAGTTCTGGGACTCCTTTCAGACGGCCATGGGTTCCAACATTCGTTTCAGCACAGCTTTCCATCCTCAAACAAGTGGCCAAGTCGAGCGAGTCAATCAAATCCTTGAAGATATGCTCAGGGCTTGTGTCATCTCTTTCGGTATGAAGTGGGAAGATTGTCTTCCATATGCCGAGTTCTCCTACAACAATAGCTTCCAAGCGAGTTCGGGCAAGGCCCCATTCGAAATTCTCTATGGCAGAAAGTGCTGTACTCCTCTCAATTGGTCTGAGACAGGTGAACGCCAACTTCTTGGCAACGACTTGATCACAGAAGCCGAAAGCCACGCAATCACGACAGAAGAGTTACTATGATAGCAAGCACCGTGACTTGGCTTTTGAAATCGGAGACCATGTCTACCTCCGCGTCTCTCCAATGAAAGGCACTCGTCGCTTCGGTATCAAAGGGAAGCTTGCCCCTAGATACGTGGGTCCTTTCAAGATCATTGGCAAAAGAGGCGACCTCGCCTATCAACTTGAGCTTCCATCCAACTTTGCAAATGTGCACGATGTGTTTCATGTGTCACAGCTTCGCAAGTGCTTCAAGACTCCTGACCGCACTATCAACTTCGAAGAGATCGACCTCCAAGAAGATCTCTCTTATCATGAGCATCCCGTTGCTATTCTTGAAGAAATCGAGCGCAAGACTCGCAACAAGTCAATCAAATTCCTGAAAGTGAAGTGGTCACACCATTCTGACCGAGAAGCCACCTGGGAGCACGAGGATCACCTCCGTTCCAAATATCCGGAGTTCTTTCAGTCGTAGATCTCGGGACGAGATCCTCTTGTAGTGGTGGAGTGTTGTAACACCCCGGATGTAACTTTCCATATTTGTATCTCCAACTCTTGCCATTTTTGGCGATGTGATATGTTATTCCCTCCGTGGTTGGGTTTTGTCTTTTGTTTTTAATTTTACTCATATCATGCATCTCGTATCATGTCATCATGTGCATCTCTTTTGCATACGTGTTCATCTCATGCATCCGAGCATTTTCCCCGTTGTCCGTTTCGCAATCCGACACTCCCACATGCACCGGCGCACCCCTCTTGTCTCTTTTTGTCTGCGGGTGTTGAACATTCTCGGAATGGACCGAGCCTTGCCAAGGGGCCCTGGTATAGCACCGGTAGACCACCTGTCAAGTGTCGGGTCATTTGGAGCTCGTTTGATACTCCAACGGTTAACCGCACTCCCGCAAAGGCCTCATCTAAGTTGCAGCCCAACACCCCTCCAAAATAGCCCAATAACCCATCTAACTCCCCTCCATGCTCTCGGTTGTTCGATCACGATCGTGTGGGCGAAAACCGCACCTCATTTGGACACTCCTAGCTCCCTCTACCTATAAATATAGCCTCTCCCCCGAAATTCACGGGCAAAACCCTAGCAGATTCGTCCCCGCCGCCACCGGACACGTCCGGCCGCAGCCGGACACGTCCGCCGCCGCCACCCAGCGAATCGGAGCTCGCCACGTGGCGCCGCGCCGCTGCCCGCCGCCGCCGGCCCGCGAGCCCGCAAGGCCCGTTCGCCTCCCCGCGGCATCCCCGCGCGCCCGCCGCCGCGGCCCCGCTCTCCGCCCCGCCGCCGTCCGCCCCGTCGCCGGTCGCCGCCCGCCGCCGCGGGCCCCGCCTCCGCGTAGCCCCCGCCTCCGCACAGCCGCCGTCGCCGGCCTCCGCCGCAACCCCGGCCGGAGCCGCGCGCTCCGCCGCCCGTCCGCCCGCTCCGGCGCCCTCCGGCCGCCGCCCTCCTCGCCGCCCCGGCCCTCCTCCAACTCCGGCCACCGGCGCCCTCCTCCGGCCGCCGTCGCCTCCGATCCGGCGAAGACCACTCCGGCGAGCCTCGGATCCGGCCAGATCGGATCTGAGCCAGAGGTTGACTTTCCCCGACCCCCGAAATCGTCCAAGTCATTATCTGTGATATTTTTGTTGCACCTTCATCGCATCACATCTTCGCATCCGTAGCTCCGTTTTGGGCGTGTAATATGTCAAATTGTTCGCCTCAAAGAGTAAATCATTTCATTCCATTGCATCATTTGCATTTGAGGTCATCTTGATGCCCGAAATACTGTTGGAAGAGGGCTTCATAATGTTAGTTTCAGAATCTTATCAGCACGTGCTCTTTTGTCATTTTTTCCATGATTGATGTGTGTATCCTATGGACTTGGTCCCTAAATGTGTTATGAACTAGGCTATGACTTCTTTAAAGAGGTGCTTACCATGTAATTTTGTGATCAATGTGGTGACCAGCACAAGCATGCAAACTAGGCTTCGTGATAATGCTGATTTTAGTTCCTGTTCTGCTGTTATTTTCATGCCATGAAAACATGTTGCTACAGAGAGAGCCATGCATATTTTGAGATATTTCAGTAAGGGTGTTTTGAAAACATTGTTTTGCTATATCCATCCATGGTCCTGGTTGCAATTATGGAGTAGTCTAGCATGTCATTTTCGTGCCCTACTTTTGCTTCAAAATGTTTCCTGGCAGATTGTTTACATGTTAATCAATTTGGCCGAGGTTGTTGTAGTTAGTCCGGATATGCTATGATGTTGTTTCTTGCCATGTATAGCTTCTACGACATGTCTTCTTGATGGATGTATGCTTAGTTTTTCATGAGGTGCTCTGTAGTGAGTGCATCGAGCTCATGAAGGTGCCTTCGTAATTATTTCAATGCCATGCTTTGTTTGCTGAAATCTGTTAACGAAACTTGCTATGTTTACGTGGGTGCCATCATATTTTCTGATCCTTTTTGGCTTATGGTCAGTAAGGGACTTTTGATCTATGGTTTGAGTAGATTCATGCCATGCCTTGCTTTGCTAAGATACGTTCATGTAGCATGTCGATAACCTGCTCTGAACATTGCTTCGTGATGTTGTTTATGCCATATCCAACCTGATATTTTTATGCACTTCCTCCATGCTTGTTTGAACCTGTTATGATGTGATTTAGCCGTAGCTCAGTGTTCCTCTTTTGTAAAGCATCTCCTGTAGATGATCTCCATATGCTTTGTTTTCATGTTGGGGTGCTGTAGCATAATTTATTGTTGCATGCTAAGTAGCATCGTGCTGTTATTTTCATATCGATTTCAACCGAAATCATCTCATCTTTCCAGCGGCATACTTGGTTTGCCAAGTTGATGCCTTGTTCATCATCTTTCCTTCCGTAGCACGCATATGCATTGCATACCACGTCTCGCATGTCATAACATGTATTGCATCATGTTGCTTGTGCATTGCACCGTGATTTATTGTGGTTCCTTGCTTGTGTTCTTGCTTTGGGTAGAGCCGGGAGATGAGTACGTGAACGAGGAACCTGTTGAGTACGCTAACGAGGATCCAGCCTTCGACAACTCTGAGAACCTTGCAGGCAAGATGATCATACCTTCGATATCACTTCTATCTTTGCTTGCTAGTACTCGCTCTTTCGCTATGTTAGCCCTGCCTGCCTTTGTTTACCATGCCTACCTATTGCCATGTCAAACCTCTAACCAACCTGTCCTAGCAACCGTTGTTTGGCTATGTCACCGCTTTTTGCTCAGCCCCTCTTATAACATTGTTCGTTGCAGGTGAAGATGAAGTTTGTTCCTGTTCGGAACACGGATATTTTGGGATATCACAATATCTCCTGTTTATATTAATGCACCTTATAAACTTGGTAAAGGGTGGAAGGCTCGGCCTTATGCTTGGTGACTTGTTCCACTCTTGCCGCCCTAGTTTCCGTGATACCGGTGTTATGTTCCTTGAGTTTGCGTTCCTTACACGGTTGAGTGATTTATGGGACCCCCTTAATAGTTTGCTTTGAATAAAACTCCTCCAGCAAGGACCAACCTTGGTTTTACCATTTTCCACCTAAGCCCTTTTCCCTTGGGTTTTCGCGAGCCCAAGGGTCATAT